>NC_056733.1:827387547-827622580 GCF_019279795.1 Protopterus annectens
TATTTATTAGTTTATGTTTTTTCTACACATAGTTTATTGTGACTTTCAGAGATCTGTTCTAATTATGATGAACCTTTAATTATGATGTCATTTTCATTTTTGATTGGTTGCTTTGAATCTTTTTAAGAGCAATTAATGTGTGTTTCTGTGTTTGGTCTGATGAAGCAGATTGTATCTGTGAAAGCGCTTACCCCTGCATTGGAATAAAGGAATTTGTTTTCTACTTTGCCTTGTGGAACCTATTTGCTTTTGTTCACAATCTTCACATAATCCTTGAATGTGGGACAGAGTCCCTAGCTACCTGGATCTTGGGAGGTCTCATGGAAGAATATTCCTGAGCACCATTGAGCTGAATGATGCATGTCCCCTAGAGACTTGGTTCAGTTTGTAATGCATAATAAAAGTATGAGACGACGCCCATCTTACTGCTGCACAAATATCATCTAAAGAAGCTCTAGCATGAAAAATTGCAGATACTGTTATAGCTCTCGTTGAACGTGCTTTTACAGGATCTGGTGCATGGAGTCCCTTTTTGCTGTAAACAAATGTGATACAGTCCTTAAGCCATTTCGCCAGGATAAATTTAGATAGTGGACTGCCTAAAGAGACTGAAAAGGCAATAAATGATTGGATTTTCTAATATCCTTTGATCTGTGAAGATAGATACATAACTGCCTGTGTACATCTAGTAAATGTAGACTATTCCCCTTTACTGGAAAATTTGGGAAAAAAGACAGGGAGAGGTAAGGTCTGACTGATATTTGACTAAGAAACAACCTTTTGTAATAAGGAGGGATTTGTATGGAGGGAGATCCTGTCCTTATGAAAGATCAAATATGGGGGTTTGCAGGACAAGGCTTGTATTTCCGATATTCACCTGGCAGAAGTGATAGCTATTAAAAATAATGTTTTCCAGGACAAGAATTTTAAGTCACAAGTTGCTGAAGTTGCAATAGGGGGAGAAATAGGAGACTGAAGTGCCAAATTCAAATCCCATGGTGCAGAGGGTTCATTATATGGAGGTCTGAGCATTAAGGTTCCTTTCAAAAAGGCTTTACAAAGTTTATGTGACATTAGTGAATGAAAGTTAGATACTGCAGCAAGATCCACCCAAACCGTAGAAGCTGATGAGCCAGACTCAGAGCAAGGCTAAGAAGTCTAAAACGTTGTCAGCAGGTGCTGAATATGGGTCAAGATTACAGTCTAGCAACCACTTAGTAGGTTTAGCCACTAGTTATGGTACAATTTTCTAGCTAAAAGTTTGTAGTGAGCTAGAATGATGCACTGGACTGGGGGAGGTGAGGGAGGGATGCCCTGCAATTATAGGAATTGGAGAAGCCATCCAGTGAGCTTGAGATGTTGTAGATTTGGATGAACCAGTCCCTCCAGGTGGGACAATAGGTCTGGAGCGGAGTCCAGTATCCAAAGTTTCTGAAGCAGATGAGGCCATAGGAAGGGAAACCAGACCTGTCGAGGCCAGAATGGGGCAATGAGAATAATTCTGTTCTTTGACCTGTTGGCTTTCTTTAGAAACTGACATATCAGTGGAATAAGAGAAAAGGCATACAATAGACTGAATTTGGTTTGTTGAACTGATTTGTTCAACTGGCTGAGGTCCAAAATCAAGTATCCAGTCCCCTGTTTTCTTTGGCACTAAAAAGAATCTTGAGTAAATTCCGGATCCTCTCTGGTCTGGTGGGACTGCCTGGATGACTTTTGTCCATCAGTTTTTGAATTTCTAAAACAGCTGTCTCCCTGTGACTGGGTGGAATGTCCAGGATTCTTCTTAGTCTTTTTGGTTCTTCTGAAAAGGGGATGTTGTAACCTCTGGTAATGGCTCCTCTACACTCATTTGTCCGTTATTTCTAGGCAGGCAGATTGGTGCAGGGATTATCGTCCCCCGACTGGCTCCAGAGGAAGGCAATCAGGCTTCTTTTCAGGAGTGCTGATGGGAGTTACCAGGAAAAGAGTCTCTAGAACCCTGATTCGGTGGGCCATTTCTGCCTTTGAAATGTCTTCCATTATTACTTCCCCCTCTACCCCGGGAGAAGTCAGTGTCACGCGAGTCTGGGAAAGGTACCTGGGTCTTTTTGAACCATAGCCTACCACTTCTCTGGGTCCTGGAATAAGGCTGTTGAGGAGTGGAAAAGCATATGCCCATGGCAGAAAGTGTCTTCCCATCTTTCTCACATCTGGCTAGAGTCTCTCTAACTTTGGGGCCAAACAGGGATGATCCGTCAAATGGAGCATTAACGAAAGAAGACTTAAATGGCTCAGCAAAATCACATAATTGCATCCAGGTGTGTCTTCTGATGACCACGCCTGAACCTTCTGCTCTTGTCGTCCCTTCGGCAGCATGAACAATTAGCCTCATGGACAAATTGGAGATAGATTTTAGAGTGGCGAGCTGAGAAGCAATTTTGTCTCAAACACCTTCAGCTACTGCTCCTGAAAGAGTATCTGAAAGCTCTTTAATCAGATCTCTTTGAAGCCTGGTAAAATGTGCCATATAGTTCAAGGACCTGAGAGTGAAGGTCGATGAAGCATATATGAGCTTCCCAAATCTATCCATTGCCCTAGACTCTTTGTTAGGAGGATGGATAGTAGGACTTTCGTCAGCAAGTTCCTTTTTGGCGGCTGCCGCAACCACCATGAAGTCTACAGGAATACATTTGGCCCAATGTTGCTCATCTTTAGGGGCAGATAGAATGTGATCAGGCCTCTTGGGGATCGGCTTGAGAGAGTCAGGTATCTTTCAAGCCCGCTGAGCAATCAACTTAAGACTGTCAGCGGGTGGAGAAATCCAAGAGGTAGAAGGGTGGGCACGAAAAGCCTCTAAGTATGCCAATTCTTCTGAGAAAGGTTGAATGGTAGCCCAGCCACCCTTATGTTTAAGAATTTCCAGGATGTCTCTGAAGGAAACATCTTCAGGTGGTGACTTAGGGTACCTTCCTCTTCATCAAAATCAGTATCTTCTGTGAAGGACTCTTCAAGGGCATCCAAGTGCTAACTCTTGCACTTTTTCTTTGAAGGTACCTCTGCTTTAGAATGCACCAGAGAGATTTCCAAAGATGACATAACCTGAGAGGTTTGGTCCTGAGACTTCTGTGCCCTCTGTCCCAGGGTAGAGACTGACAGAAGCTCCGATCAAGGGGATGGACATGATGTTTGGTCCGACAGGGAAGGCACAGACTGTTTGCCTGCAATGGTCAAGGCCCTTTCCATAGCCTGGAAGGCAGGTCTCCCCTTAGAGTGACGGGAGCCTAGAACCGACTCTTTCGGAACCATGGTCTCATCCCACACCGAGGAGGCTGACCCCGACATAGAAGCTGGGGCAGAGCTTATACACGCTGATGTACCAAGGGGCATGGAAGGATCCGAAACTACTGAAGTCAAACTCTGCCTCCCGGAATCAACAACAAAGCCCTGACCCCAGGAGGTCTTCAGTCGAGGAACATGAAGAACTCAGGGTGTCAGCGAATGAGCTCTGGGTGGCACCAAAATAGTCGAACCTGGAAAAGTCATCACCAGGGGCTCCGAAATCTCAGCTGGAGTTGAAGGAGGAATATGCATGAGGGTAGAAGAAGGTAAGGTGCAGAGCGAACAAGACTAGGAACCGTGGATGGAGGTAATCCCCTCACCATCAGCAGCTGGTCCAACAGTCTCATAATATCTGACTCTGATAAACTCTTGGTGGACCGAATGGAGGAGGCCGATGGGAGACCTTGGTGGCTGTCTCTCCAAAAAGGACTATCAGCATGGTCCACAAAAGGATCTATCGAGGGGGAGTAAGTTGTATGAGATAAAACTATTATCTGAGGGTCCTTTGGTACCAAGTGATCATTTGTTCCGAAGGGACCGTTGTCTGCAATGATACTGGTACTGAAGCTGTAAGTGTTGATGGCACCGAGAGATGAGAATCTTGGACCACCCGTGTCAAGGGAGATTTGTCCATTTTATAAGGTGGTTCCGAGGAAATTGTCAGAACCAAGTGACTTTGCTTTTTAGGTTTAGAAGAAGATAAAGAGGAGGAACTGGCTTCTGTCTTCGGACTAGATAGTGCCTCTTCAAAGTCAGATTTAAGAAGGCCTTTCAAGATCAATTTGTTTTTGCCATCTATCATGGTTCTGGAACTGAACCTATGACAGATCACACAGTCTTCCTGTAGATAGACTACACCAAGACAATACACACAAAGAGTGTGCCCATCTGAGTAAGGCATCTTTCTGTCACATTTTTGGCACTTCCTGAAACCAGAGGTACCTTTAGAGGGTTTGTCAGCCATAATATAAAAACTAAGGCCACCTAATACACACACACACGGATGGACTGAACTATAAGGCAAGAGGAAAGATTTTTAAGTGCATCAGAGAAAGGAAAAGGAAATGGAAACTGCCAACGATGGTATGAAAGGTTACCCAAAGGTAAAAAGGGGAGAAAATGCCAAATATGGTACTTGAGACTACCTAATGGTGAGGGAGAGAGAAAAACACATGCACATGCTAAAAAATATCTAGAGGAGAGGGGGTAGTATAGACAGATAGAAATAAAAGATAAAATTTAGAGATAGGAAAAGGAAAAACTTACTTATAGTTTGTAGAAACAGCTAATGCTCAAGAGATTGGATAGAACGCGTCTGGTACTATGAAGCGGAAAATGAGATCTGAGGTAATTTGGCGAGAAGCATTGTGGGTAGAGATTAGCTTGAGAGTTTTTGGAAGGCGTGACCTGCAATAATGGCCACATCGGTTCCGAGGCTCGGGACCTACCCCCACACTCACGGATTATGTGAAGATTGACATCAGATCAGAAGTTTACTGGCTCTAACGGGTACTGCAGAGTTGTAAAAACAATAGATAGCAAATGTAAGGTCAAATTAGCCAAAGCACTCCACAATCACTTAAACTACATTTTAATCTTTAAGCTATTGATGGGTGCCTCCAAAACCACACAGCAAACACAACAAAGTCTTGAGTTTAAAATTAGATCCAAGTAAATAAAAATCCAAAACTTTTTTATACAAACAAGTGAGCGCTTTCGTTTATTAAAATATAAACTTCATCAGACAACTGAATAAAAACCTTGCAAGGTTTAAATAATACATACTCTTGTGTTATTGGATAAAAAATTAAGTAAAAATCATGACATCAACACCAAAAGTTTAACCCTTCTGTCCCCAGAAAAAACAACAACATGGGTTCAGCTTGTGGGGGCGCATTTGCCAATGCAGTCATGGCACATTGGGAGAGAAAGTTTGTATTCAAATCTCACAATTCTCACATCAAAATGTACTACAGATACCAAGATGATACAAGTCTAATATGGGGGAGGCCCCCAAGAACTGTTAGATTCTTTTTTATGTTACATCAATACCACTACTTCTTTCCTACACTTCACTTGGGTAGTGGATAGTCAACATATGGATTACTTGGATGTCCATCTTTTTAAAGACTTAGGTAATAACATGTATGCTACCACTATCCACAGAAAAAAAGACGCATTCCAACTCATTTCTTCATTACAGTAGTTCCCATCCTGAGCACCAGAAAAGGTCGGTTGTTAAAGGCCAAATGGTAAGAGCAGCTCGGATGGTATCAAGGGAAGAAGATTTTGAGTTGGAATGCACTAATTTGAAAATATGTTTTTGAAGACAGCATATCCAATAGATTTAATTAACAAAATATATCAAGAAGTGACTAGTAAAAGATAGTCTGGACATTTTAAACCCATAGTGGGTTTCTCTTTGGTAGACGAACATCAGCCGGTTAGTCAGAGATCCAATATCACATCACCAGCCTTAGTTACTAATTTACAGACAAATGAATTAGTTACTAATTTACAGACAAATTACCAAGGAAAGGAAGTTTCAGTTCCCATTTCCACATGTGACATTCCTTTAGATCATCATATGCACAACAGCAATAGAGGAACTTTTTTAAGATCTTTTATAACTACATATAATACAGACTCAAGTGTTTTGAAGATGATTTTTCAGAAAAACTGGGACATTCTCATAGAGGATGTAGACATGAGGGTCAGTGTTGGAGACAGACCTTGTATAACATATAGAAAAGGCGGGAACCTAAGAGATCTTTTAAAGAATAAGCATCAGCCTGTCAAACAACAACACCCAGGTACCTTTAAATGTGATTCCTGCCACTGGTGTCATAAACTGACGGTGGAAATTTTTTTTGAAATTAATGCTGTAAAATATAAATCAAAGGCAAATATAATTGCTCTTCCAAAGCACTCGTATACCTGGCTGAGTGTAACCTATGTCCTGTGTTTTACATAGGAAAAACAAAAAGGAAATTCAGCCAGAGGATTTACCAGCATATGTATGCCATTAGGAAGAACAATTCTAATAATGCCTTGGCTAGGCACATCAGTACAAATACAGACCATGATTTCTCTTTCATGGCCATTGATCATGTTGACATGGATGATAGGAGACCATGGAGCCTCTATTTAGAACTAAAAGAATTGAGTTGGCAGATTTTGCTAAGAGCACATAAGTGGCCAGGCATTAATGAGATCACCTCTATCATACGTGTTAAAACTCAAGGCTTTAGAAAGAAATAAAATCGTGGATAAGGGATTAAAGTTTAGTTATCTATGAAAGTTCAAATCACTATCGAGCATATGAGTGTATATACATACACATTTTAAACCAATGTATAATTTGTTGTTGTTTTTTCTGGGGACAGAAGGGTTAAACTTTTGGTGTTGATGTCATGTTTTTTACTTAATTTTTTATCCAATAATGCAAGAGTATGTATTATTTAAAACTTGCATGGTTTTTATTCAGTTGTCTGATGAAGTTTATATTTTAATAAACGAAAGCGCTCACTTGTTTGCATAAAAAAGTTTTGGATTTTTATTTACTTGGATCTAATTTTAAACTCAAGACTTTGTTGTGTTTGCTGTGTGGTTTTGGAGGCACCCATCACTACCTACCTACTTTTCAGAAGTTGGTCTTGTTTTTTCATTTAATATTTAAGCTATGCCTTCTTGATTTCTTATACTCAAGTAAAATAAAATGAAAATCTGCAGTTAAGAGAAAGTACGCTCTCTATGTGACAAACTTGATCCTAGATATGCACAGATATTTATTACAATTTCTATCATGCAAGATTGTGCTCTATGCCATTAAAAGATCGACATTTGATTAGTATCAAGGTATAATAATACATAAGAAAACTGATGAGCAAGGATGAACCAGGTGGTTATGCAGCTCAAGGTTAGCAATCAATAACTCAGTGTGTGCCCAGTATTAGTTTCTTCCTTGGATCAATGTTTTGTTAGAAGTTTAAAAAAAAACACACAAAATAATGTTAAGAAAAGTTGTTCAGGTGGCATGTTTTGTGGTCCACAGTACTGTGAAGGAGTTGCCCAACTGCTAATAGAAGAAACTGTGTATGTTGGAACTGGAGTATTATGACAATGTTATTTGAGAGTTACAGAGGGGTGTTGTCTCAAAACCTGTGGTTAGAAAAGCAAAACGGTAAGAGCCTACTTTGATTCACTGAAAACTCATTTCACTGAATTTCAAAACACTCAAACTAAATCTTTGAAAGCTCAAATGACTGAAAACTCATTTCACTGAATGTAAGTACTGTTGGGCAAATAAAACGTATATGCCCTTTTCCCCACTGTAGTGCGATCCTGGAGTTAGTAAGTATAGTTGGGGGGGCATAGCCCACCACATTGGGGTGTGTGGTAGGCGTAGCCCCCAACCTACTTTTGGTTTTATATTGTTAGCTTTCAGTGAAATGAGATTCATAAAAATAAAAGATAAGTAGGTGTGGGGAGGGGGGCTACTCCCCCACACCCCCCAACTATATATACTTACTCCAGGATCGCACTACAGTGGGGAAAAGGGCACATACAATTTATTTGACCAACAGTACTTACATTCAGATTCAGTGAAATGAGTTTTCAGTGATTTGAGTTTTCAGAGATTTTTTGAGGGTGAATTGAAATTCAGTGAAATGAGTTTCCAATAAAAAGTTTACACACCCTTGTTAAAATGCCAGGTTTTTAAAATACAAAAATGAGAACACAATAAATCATTTCAAAACTTTTCCCACCTTTAATGTGACCTATAACCTGTACAATTCAACTGAAAAACAAACAAATCTGTTAGAGGAAAAAATATAAAAAACACAAAATGTACAATACACTGGTTGCATAAGTGTGCACACCCTTAAACTAATACTTTGTTGTGTGTGCACACCCTTAAAATAATACTTTGTTGAATCAACTTTCGATTTAATTACAGCATTCAGTCTTCTTGGGTACACACCTGCCATCAATTAGAGAGACTCTGATTAACCCCAAATAAAGTTCAGCTTCCCTAGTACGACTTTCCTGACATTTACTCAGTTGCCCGCTACAGCAAAAGCCATGGTTCGCAGAGAGCTTACAAAGCATCAAAAGGATCTCATTGTTGAAAGGCAGCAGTCAGGACAAGGGTACAAAAACCCACAGCATTGGATATACCATGGAACACAGTGAAGATGGTCATCAAAAAGTGGAGGAAATATGGGACAACAGTGACGTTGTAAAGAATTGGATGTCCCTCCAAAATTGATGAAAAGACAAGACGAAAATTGGTCAGGGAGCCTGCCAAGAGACCTAATGCAACACTGAAAAAGGTACAGGAATTTCTTGCAAGTACTAGTTGTGTACTACATGTGACAACAACCTCCCATAATCTCCATATGTCTGGACTATGGGGTAGGGTTGCAGGACGGAAGCCTTTTCTTACACAGAAAAACATCCAGGCCAGGCTAAATTTTACAAAACAATACAAGTCTCCCAAAACCATGTGGGAAAATGTGTTATGGTCTGCTAAGACCAAGGTTGAACTTTTTGGCCACAATTCCAAAAGGTACGTTTGACATAAAAACAACACTTTGCATTACCAAAAGAACACCATCCTCATGGTGAAGCATGGTGGTGGCAGTATCATACATTGGGGTTGCTTTTCCTCAGCTGAAACTGGGGCTTTAGTGAAGATAGAGGGAATTATGAACAGTTCCAAATACCAGTCACTTTTGGCCGAAAACATTTAGGTGTCTGTTAGAAGCATAAGATAAAGAGGAATTTCACCTTTCAACACGACATTGACACCAAGCATACATCCAAATCACCAAAAGAATTGCTTCACAAGAAGAAAATTAAAGTTTTGGAATGGCCCAGCCAGAGCACAGACCTAAATCCAATAGAAAATCTGTGGGGTGACATGAAGAGGGCTGTGCACAAGAGATGCCCTCGCAATTTGACACATTTGGAGCACTTTTGCAAGGAACAGTGGGCAAATATTGCCAAGTGAAGATGTGCCATGCTGATAGACTCCTACCCAAGACGACTGAATGTTGTAATTAAATAAAAAGGTGCTTCAACAAAGTATTAGTTTAAGAGTGTGCGCACACAACAAAGTATTAGTTTAAGTGCGTGCACACTTATGCAACCAGCGTATTGTACATTTTTTATTTTTTACATTTTTTTCCCCCAACAGATTTTGTTTTGCAATTGAATTGTACAGATTATATGTCACATCAAAGGTGGGAAAAGCTTTGAAATGATTTATTGTGGTCTCATTTTTTCATATCAGAAAAATCTGGCATTTTAACAGGGGTGTGTAAACTTTTTATATCCAGTGTGTGTGTGTGTGTGTGCGCGCGTGTATATATAGCTATATATCTATGTGCGTGTGTGTGTGCGCGCGTGTATATATAGCTATATATCTATGTGTGTGTGTGTGTGTGTGTGTGTGTGTGTGTGTGTGTGTGTGTGTGTATATATATATATATATATATATATATATATATATATATATATATATATATATATATATATATATATGGGTTCACTTCATAATAATCTCGATATTCTGAAATACCAAATTTCAGAATACCGAGATTAGAATATATATATGTATATATATGGGTTCACTTCATAATCTCGATATTCTGAAATACCAAATTTCAGAATACCGAGATTAGAATACCGAATACTTAGAATCGCGAAACACCAGAAGCGCGAAATTCGATATACCGAAGTTCGGAGCTTCTAGTGTTGTGGTGTATGAATGGATGTAAGTGCAAGTAAGTTTGTATGAGTGTGTAGGTTATGTGCTGTAGTGTATGTTAGTGTGTGTTTTTGTTGTGATGTGTGTGTGAGAGTTGCCTTTGTGTGTGTGACTGTGCGGTCTCGGAGTTAGAATATATAAGTAGGGGGTTGTGGGGGGCACAGCCCCCCACATGTGGGTGTTTCTAGTTTAGGTTAGTTTTGTTTGTGTGTGGAGGGCAGTTTTGTGTATGTGAGTATGTGTATGTAAGTGTCGGGGTTTTGAATTTTGCAATTAATTTTGAGATTATAAAGTGAACCTATATATTATATATATATATATATATATATATATATATATATATATGGGTCTACTTCTATTTGCTGACAGCCCATTTCACTGAAACCCATTTCGTTGACAGCTCATTTCATTGACAAACATTCTAGGTGGGGGGCTGTGCCCCCCACACACCCCCCATGTGGGGGGCTGTGCCCCCCACACACCCCCAACTATATACAACTCCTCCACAGTCGCACAACAGTGGGGAGGGGGGCAAAACCCAGGTTTTTGCCTTGAATACTTTTGTCAATGAAATGAGCTGTCAACGAAATGGGTTTCAGTGAAATGGGCTGTCAGCGAATAGAAGTAGACCCATATATATATATATATATATATATATATATATATATATATATATATATATATATATAAAAGCACTGACATTAAATCTTTTGGAGGTCACAAACTATTAACGGATATGTGCAACCTGACTGAAATGTTTTAAATTTACAGGAAAAGAAGGACATGTCCATACTTCATTAAGTGGAATTTTTGCAAGGCCAACAGGTAGTCATGGAACTTGCAACTGTGCGAGATTCAAGACGAGGCTGTTGAGGCAGTAAAGCAAACTGAGGAAACTGAATAATGTCTGACTAGAATGGAGGATAAAAAGCAAGAAAGTGAAATTTAAGACTACCCGTAGTTACAGAAGGAGAGGAAAGGAAAGACTTGATGAAGTATGTGATAAACAAGATGGTGGAGTGCACTGGATTCACAATAGAAACGTCACCGATAACAACGATAAAATGTTTGCCTCTGCCAGAACTGGAACTTAAATTTGGGAAGAAGTGACTTGACAATGACAGAATAAAATCTAACAAATATGAATCACACCTATTACTACATACAACCCTACTAATTTACACAGACACACAAACAATGTTTTATTGGGGGGGGGGGGCTTCGTCTCCCACACCACATTTTCTGCATATAATGACCCCATGGTTGCACAGCCATAACCAAAAGCAAAAGCCAAATAGTATGCTACAGACTGATAAACAATAGCCGACTAACATGAAAGTGTTAGTGACACCTCTGCTATCTATTGACAAAATGTGTCTTTATAACAAACAACTGTTACTGTGCGTGTTTATACATATAGACACACACACACACACACACACACACACGTGTGTGCTGGATTTTATCTATATAAACCTATATTCACATTGTACAATATCTCATCTTTCCAGAAGTTTGTTGTGAAAAGGGAAGGTGAGGAAGAATGAAAATGGACAACATTGATGGAGCATTACAGAGAATACATAACTTCTTTAACTGAAGTTGTCAATTTTCAATCTATCTCAACTTTTGGGACAGAGTCCCCAGCTACCTAAAATCCCAGGTGGACTCTAAGAAAGGATATTCCTGAGCACAGTTGAGCCAAAGGCTGCTCTACCCCTCGAGACCAGATCCAGTTTGTAATGAGTGATAAAGGCATGAGGATTGACCCAAGTACATATGTTGCCTATGGAAGTCCTGGACAGAAACACTGAATGGACCTAACTGAATGGGCTCTTAACAGGTTTAGATAAGGTTAGACCCAACTTGTTATTGATAAAAGAAATACAATCTGTCAACCATCTGGCTAGAGTTACTTTTGTAACTGGTTTGGACAATTTCAAATCTGAAAAGGAGACAAACAATTGATCTGCCTTCCTGATTTCTTCTGTCCTATGTAAGTAAAAATGTAATTGTCTATGAACATCCAATAAATGCAACATATAATCATCTTTTCAAATTTAGTGAAGAATACTGGCAAATTAATAGACTGATTGATATTGGAATCTGACACCACCTTGGGAAGGAAAGACACATTGGTATGTAATGTAACTATACCCTTATGAAAGACCAAGTAGGAAGATTTTGATGACAATGCTTGAAGTTCTGAAATTCTTCTGGCAGAGGTAATGGCCACTAGATGGAAGGTTTTCCAGGTCAGGAACTTAAGACTGCATTTAGCTGCAGGTTCAAAGAAGGAATGACTTAAGGCCTGCAGTACCAAGTTCAAATTCCACGGTGGAGTAGGATCTTTAAATGGGGATCTCAATAGAAGAGTGGCTCTCAAGAATGTCTTCTAAAGTTTAGAGAGGCCACAGAAGAACTTTGAAATCCAATATGAAAATTAGATATTGCTGCTAAATGAACTTTCATGGCAAAGGACTTCGCCCCTTCATTAAAGATTAATGCAAAAAATTCAAATATATTATGTACTGGAACTGAAAAGGTATTAATATGTTTTAGTGGTGCTCAGTAAACAAACCTTTTCCACTTATTGTATAAAGCTTTCTGGCAGAGAGTTTATGGGAAGACAAAGGGATATGATGGACAGAGGAAGAGAGCAGTGGTTGTCTGGCTATTAACGGAATTGGAGAAACAATGCTGTTAAGCTTGACCATTGAGATATCTGGATGAACCATATCTGTTAGATACGACAGGAGATCTGGCACTGGATCTAGAATCCAAGGTTGGCAAAGCAGATGAGGCTATAGGACTGGGAACTCTGATGAGACCAATGAGGATGACTTCACTCTTCAACTCAGCAACTTTCTGCAAAAATTTCGGAATTACAGGAATTGGTGGGTAAGCATAAAGTAAACCAGGGGCCAATCATGAAGTAGTGCATCCCTCGGTGATTCCCCATAAGGGGGAATTAGAGAAAGGTAACTTCTGCATTTGCTGTTTAGGGGAGAAGCAAAAAGATCACAGCAAGACTGGCCCCACTAGTGGAAAATCATTTCTGCCACTTTCATGTTAAGAAACTTCTCGTGAGGCAGAAGAATGGACCTACTCAATTTGTCTGCTATCACACTGAACTTTCCCAGAATGTGCAGTGCTAAGAGAAAGTTTCCCAGAATGTGCAGTGCTAAGAGAAAGTGGTTGGATGAGATCACCCATTGCCACACTCTGAGTGCTTCTTGGCATAAGAGTTTAGATCTGTTCCCTCCTTATTTGTTGATGTACCACTTCTGACATATTGTCTGTTTGAATCACAATTGTCCTTAAAGGGAGTGTGTCCAGGAAAGCCTGCAATACTAAGCACATTGCTGTCATCTCTAGGACATTGACATGCAAGTTGGCCTCTTTGGGGGACCAAGTGCCTTGGACTGTTCCCTCCATAAAGTGGCTCCCCACCCAATCTGGGAAGTGTCTGTGGTCGCTATGGCCTTTGATTGAGGGAGAATGAAAGGACGACCTTGTAGAACGTGATCTGAGTGAATCCATCACCAGGTGTGTGTCTGAAATGCCTGACTGATTCATATTTGTGTTGACGTGCTGGTAAAGAACTTCTGTTACTAGCATCCATTGAAGAATTCTCATATGAAATCTTGTTAGAGGAACTAAAATTAGGCAGCTGACACTGACCCCAAGACTTAAAAGATTAACTGGGATGAAATGTTGGTACTGTGAATTATTCTCCTGACCTTGAATCCGATAGTCTGTACTCTTGAGAGAGGAAGAGAAGCTGTCACTGGCATCATGCTGAAGACTGCTCCTATGAATTCTAATGTTTAAGTTGGCTGTAGCGGAGACCTTTAATTTATGGTTATTCCCAGATGAGAATAAATTTGAAGTACCTGATCCCTTGCCCTTGTTAGTAGGTGCCTGGTTGGGGTGGTAATGAGCCAGTCATCTAGATATGGAAACACACAGAATCTCTGAGTCTCAAGTGAGCTGCCACCACTGCCATGTATCCGGTAAACACCCTGGAGGCTGTGGTGAGGCCAAAGGGCAGTGCTCTGAACTGGTAGTGACTGGCTCCCAGCCGGAATAGTAAATACCTTCTGGACTGTCTGTTCATCTGTATGTGACAGTATGCATCCTGAAGGTCTACTGAACACATCCAGTTGTCCTTGCCCAGAAAGTGTATGTCGAACTGACTTCTTCAAAATGCGAGATCCAAAACTGGTCTCCAGTCCCCTGTTTCTTTGGCACTAAATAGAATCTTGGGCAAGTTCCAGATTCTATCTGATCTGGCAGGACCTCTTGGATGACTCTCTTTTTTTCTAGCAACTTTTGCATTTCTAGTGCTGCTGCTTTCCTCTGACTGGGTTGAACATCGGGAATTTTGCATACAGACAGAGGTAGAAGGGAAAAGGGAACTATATAACCTCTGGAAATAATCCTCTGCACACAAGTGTCTCTTGTCATATCTAGTCAGGCTCTCTGGTGCAGGGATAGTGATCCCTCACTGCCTCCAGAGGTGGACAATTGAGCCTCCTTTCAGGAGCACTGGTAGGGTCTATCAGAGAATCAGTCTCTTGATCCATGGTTTTGTGGGCCTCCTCTGCTGTGGGGACATTGTTGTCCATCTGCTCCTAGGGGACCTTTTGCCATATGTGTCCTGGAAAGAACCCTGGGACTTCCTGAATCACATTTTCTGATCAACTCACTGACTCCTAGAAAAGGACTCGAAAAATGTATGCCCAGTGCAGACAGGGTCTTTCCATCCAATGAACACCTGGATAAAGTGTCCTTCACTTTTGGGTCAAGCAATGGACTGCCGTCAAAGGGAACACTGACGAACGAGGATTTGAAGGCCACATAAGTGCTTCCAGAGATGTCTAATGGATATCCCTGAACCCACTGCCCTTGAGACACCTTCAGCTGCATGTGAAAAGCCTCATGGATGAATCTGAAATGGATTAGAGAGTAGACAACTGGAAGGCCACAGATATATATATATATATATATATATGTGTGTGTGTGTGTGTATTTATTTATTACATTTGTTTACCGGGAAATTCCGACTAGACACAGGTCCTTTTTCAGCAGAGGCCCGGGGAGAAAAGCTCCACAGAATAACATGGTAGATGGTAAACAATAACAATCAAGGTATGAATACAGCAGAGGTGATCATGACATGGAGAAATACAGGAGCAAATAAGGTACAATTGAGTAGTTAGCTTTAATTAACATTGAGAAATAAGAAGTAAAACACAGTGCTACAAATTATCTAAAGTAATTAGATAACAATAACAACAGACTAAATGATTAACTAAATCCTGGAAGGATTAACAAGCAGTGAGTAATCTTCAATTCAGTTTTATAGTGATAGAGGGGACACTCTATCTAAATCTGGGAAAGGAGAAGGGTTGAAGGGGGCGGGGGTTATCCATATATGTGTGTGTGTGTGTGTGTGTGTGTGTGTGTGTGTGTGTGTGTGTATGTATATGTATATATATATATATATATATATATATATATATATATATATATTTATACATATAAATAATATATATATATCTACAGGAAGAAAAATGAAAAAGAATACCAATAGTGTTACTAGAACTACACTAGCATGTATAACAGACAGAAAATGAGAAAAAAACAGACCATCAACAATGGTAAATAAGAATTACAGTACTGTAAGAGGGAAGGGAATAATAAAAAAAGACTTAAGAGATTAAAGAGAAAAAACTCACACTTATTTTAATGAAACTTAAGAGCTAAGGCTGACTAATACTTTTCACGAAAAGCGGCTAACGAGATCTGAGGTATGTTAGGGGTTGGTGCATTATGGGTACGGGAGAAGCTCAAGAGTTTTTTGGTTACCATGAGCTTTAGTAACGGTCTAGTTGGATCCAAGGTTCAGATCCAAACCCAACAGTTGAGGACAGAATGAAAATCGACAACATCAGATCAACATTTCTGGGTGTAGTGGAAAAGTACAGTTTTGTACACCATAAATGTACATGTTTGAGTGTATTCACTGTTGCAGTCATTACATTTGGGGTAATCTGCTAGCAGGTTGCCTCACTCGGCCTGATTAACAAAGTCTTGGGTCCTGCGTCGGTTGCTGTCCCTTCTTGCAATACGTTAGGTTGTCAGGGGTATAAAACATGCAGCCGACGCCATTACATCAGTTTTTCTTGCCCCAGATGTCAGGTGCCCCCCAAATGGGGAGCAATATATATCTCATTCCATGACGGCTGCATCTACTTCTACAGCCTTTCTCAGAAGTGTTCCTACCAGAGACATTCTAGAAGCTGCTACCTGGAGCTCAGTTCATACATATAATTAAAAACTCAAAAAATATACCTCCAAACAAAAGCAAATACACCAAAAACGCTTTTAAGCATAGTAAAAGAAGTAGAGGTATAGTAAGAGAAAAACAGGGGGCTGGAGGGAAGGTAACCAAGACTGCAACAGTTAATACATTCGAACATCTACATTTATAGTAAGTGTACACAACTGTACTATGTTCTTCATGTTTCACTATTGCATTCATTACATTTGGGTAGATTCCCAAAGCTATGGTTGGGAGGAGGGAATTATACAGCATTATGACCAGCTATAAGGCCCTGCATGACAGCAGTGGCAAAGCCAGCTCTGGATTTAGAGAAGAAACATAAATGGTAATGTTTGGTGAATGTATGAACTGAGCTCCAGGTAGCAGCTTCTAGAATGTGTCTGGTAGGAACACCTCTGAGAAAGGCTGTAGAAGTAGATGCAGCCCTCGTGGAATGAGATCTGATCCCCTGGGGATAGTTTTACCATGGTGCATATAGCAGAAATGAATACAATGGCTTATCCATTTAGAAATAGTCTGCTTTGAAATAGCCTTTCCCTCTGCCCCTGCATCAAATGCCACCAGCAGTTGTTCAGACTTTCTTAGAGATTTTGTCCTGTTTAAGTAAAATCTAAGTTGTCTGTGTACATCCAATGAATTCAGAATCCGCTCCCCCTTGTTCTGTGGATTGGGAAAGAAAGTTGGCAAATGAATGGTCTGATTAAGAGCCACACTGGATACCACCTTAGGCATGAAGGATGGATTGGTCCTGAGAGACACCTGTCCACATGAAAAATAATGAAAGGCTCCACTGCCATAAGAGCCTGCAATTCAGAAATCCTTCTAGCTAAAGTGACTGCTAAAAGGAAAGCTGTTTTCTAGGAGAGAAATTTTAAGTCTGCAGTAGCAGCTGGCTCGAAAGGAGGGAGAGTGAGTTTTTCCAATACAAACTTGAGGTCCTAGGCAGGGGTTGGAGCTCTCCTGGGTGGTCTTAGGTTTTTGGACCCTCTGAGATACTGCTTTAGCAGAGGAAGAGAGAACAGGGGAGGCTCTGTGTTGTAATGAGCTGAAATGGCTGAGGCATGGATTTTTATGGAAAACAAGGACAGGCCCTTGTGAAGCATCTCAGTTAAATATTGTAAAATCTGAGGAATATTGGGCACTGCTGTGCTTATTCCTAGTGATTGATTCCAGGCACAGAATCTTTTCCATTTGTCAGCATAAGATTTTCTAGTACTAGGCCTTCTCGCCTCAAAAATGACATCCATCACAGGTTTGCTTAGGGATGCTAAGAGTAAATTTAGGTGATTAGCCACACTGCAAGATTCAAAGTTTGGAGCGGAGTGTTCAGAATTTTGTTGTTCTGCTGAGACAGTAAGTAAGGTGTCTGAGGCAGGTGCCACGGTGGAAGGTGTGACACATTGCGCAGGAGTGGGTACCAGTGTTGGCGAGGCCAGTCTGGAGCAATCAGAATCATTTTTGGTTTGTCCTGTTTGACTTTTAGTAGAGCTTTGGAGCGCAGAGGCAGAGGGGGAAAAGCATAGACTGATAGGTTTTTCCAGCTGAATGATAGAGCATCCACTTTACAGGCTTTTTTGTGATGAGTTCTTGTGCAGAATTTGTCCAACTGACATAGTCTGGACTCCCCCATTTGTGTTTCTACATATTGAAAATCTGTGGTTCCAGTTTTCATTTGTGTGGGTCCATGACATTTCTGCTTAGTTCAGCTTTCCTGACAGGAATTGAGCTTGTAGTTGTATTTGGTAGGTCAAGGCCGTGTTCCACAATGCCATGGCTAGTCTGCAAAGGGGGTAGGAGTGTGTACCCCCCCCCGCTTGTTTATGTACCACACAACTGTGGTGTTGTCTGTCTTTATCATTAATTGTCCTGGATGAAGGTAGTCTTTGAAGGCTGTCAGTGCATTCTGTACAGCTAGCATCTCTTTCTGATTGACATGAAGGTGCATTCGATTTGGGCTCCATTTAAGCATAGTCTGAGGCATCTGTGGTTAGGGTTTAGGCGGCAGGGGGAGAAATGAATGGCAGTCCCTTGTTTTGGTGGCAGGCCTCTGCCCACCATAGGAACTCTAGTTGCAGGCAAGGTATGATAGGAATTATTGTTTCCAGGCTGTGACAATGTTGACTCCATAAACTTTTTAAGTACCACTGAACTTTCCTCATATGAAGTCTTGCATATGGAATTAGAAGAATGCAGGAGGCTATGAACCCCAAGGCTTGCAGAACTTGTCTTGCAGATAGCATAGTTTTTGTGGCCACCTGTTTGAAGTAAGTTACCAAATGAATTTGCTTTTCTGGCGTAAGGTAAGCCATCTGGGCAGTTGTATTCAAGCTTGCACCCAGGAATGTAATTTTTTGAGAGGGTACCAGTTGTGATTTATTTTCGTTTATGGTGTACCCTAGACAAGTTAGAACCCTTTTTACAAACGCCAGATGCTTTAGAAGAATGTCCTTGTTTTCTGCCTGAATTAGACAATCGTCCAGTTATGGATACATTTGAATATTTCTTTGCCTGCAAAATGCAATTACTGGAGCCAGGCACTTTGTGAAGACCCTGGGCGCAGTAGATAAGCCAAAGGGCAGTGCAGAGAACTGGTAATGCAAGTAGCCTACTTTGAAGCAGAGGTATCTTCTGCAATATTCCCTGATTGGGATATGCAGGTAAGCCTCTTTTAAGTCTAGAGTTACAAACCAGGCATCTTTGCCTAGTACAGAAAGTAACTGTTGAAGAGTCAGCATCTTGAATTTTGGAATGTCCAGAAATGTGTTTAGAGTAGATAAGTCCAGAATTGGACACCATGATTTGTCTTTTTTGGGCACCAGGAAAAGTCTTGAATAGAAACCTTGTCCCTTTTCCTCTTCTGGTACTGGTTGAATAGCCCCCATGTTCATGAGGGACAGCACTTGTTTCTGGGCCTCTGCCCACTGATTTGGGGGCAGGTCTGGCCATCCGTTTGGGATTGACAACGTGTGGAAATTAAATCTGTATCCCTGGGATACTACATTTAAAACCCATTTGTCCTGGGTTATAAGTTGCCAGTTTCTTTCATGAAGTGTCAGTTTTCCAAAGGGGCGGCTAAAAGGTAAGTACTTGGTGAGTGTAGAGGGAAGTCATTGAGACTGTTTACCATAGGGAGGTGCCTTGTAGTTTCCAGATTTGGAGGTGGAGGCACCCCATTGTTTTGTTCTAAAATTCCCTTGTGACTGATACCTGGAGCCTTTGGAATGTTTGGGTTTGACTTGAGTGGCTCTCGAAGGAACTGGAAAGGACCAGTTCTTAGTAGGCCAGTGCCTACTAAATCTGGGAGGTTGCACTTGTAAGAAATCTTTCACAGTTTGCATACATTTAGCTTTATCTTCCATCTTTTTTAAAACTTCCTCAGCCTTATTACCAAAGAGACAGTCCTGTTGTAAAGGAGCATCCAACAATTTTGCTTTAACATAATCAGGCAGAGTTTGCTCTTTGAGCCAAGCATGCCTTCTTAGCACAGACCCAGTTACAGCAGCCTTGCAAGAGGCCTCCAAAGACCCAAAACCACATTGCAAAGTATGTTTTCCAACTTGTTCAGCTGAATGCAATTTGTTTGTGTCTTTCGGCTTTTCCCAGTTAGGGGTCGCCACAGTGGAACTCCGGTCTGCTAATGACTGGTAGTGGATTTTTACGTACCGGGTTACCAGCCCTGACGCACAACCTTCAACGAAGGCATGCCTCATTCACGTATGCCTTCACACAGAAGATGCTCTAGCTGAGAATCGAACGGGACAACATCTTGCTATGAGGCGACAATGCTACCACAGCACCACCACCGCAGTTGAATGCAATAAATCCTGTAAATCCTTATTTTCCACACAGTCAGAAATTAACATCATTTTCTGTTTAAGCAGACCCATGACATACTGTTGATATTTAAGCATACAGTTTAAAGCCCTGGTTTGCCAAGTTTGCAGAAGTGTAAACCTTCTTACAGCATCTATCCAGCGCCCTGGAATCTCTATCAGAAGGGGTAGGATTTTTAGCAGTAGAAGCCTTAATGCCCTTGGGTCCCTGAGAAATGGTTTCTGGATCCGCAACAGGATTTTTGAAAAGGAACTTGTGGGACTCAGGAACCCTGTAATATCTGTCAGGTTTACTGGGAGCCGGAGGCAGGGAATCAGGAGCCATACTGGATTCCGAAAACACATCATCAACAATGTCTAGAACAGGAGGTATAGCCAAAATGCCTATGCTGAGGAAGAAGAAGAAAATCCCCAAGTCTATTTTTAGATTCAGAGAAATCCTGACTTTCCCAGTGGAAATGCTCCCTTAAGGTATGTAAAGTTTCCTCAAAAGAAAAATCCTCAGGGGGAGAAGCATAAGGAATGGAATCTTCTGCATCCGAGTCCTCATAAGTAGGTATAGACAAATCCTGTTCATTAGAAGAGTCAGAAGAAATAGAATCCTGTTCAGAAGATTCATAATCAATGTCTTGCCTAGGCCTCTTAGAAGGAGGGGGTTGGCTACCCCTGATCAGAGTAATTAAATATTCAGCCATTTTGATCATTTGATTTTTAGGCATGGGGGCCTGCACAAGTGGCCCAGGCGTCGGTTTTTTAGACATAGATTTAGATTTTGGCCTTAGTTTTGAAGATGGTGTTGGTCTAATATATAAATCTGTAGGCCTGAAAACACCCTCAGAAGCCGGTGCCTGCACAGCGGCTCTGGACCCATCTAAGGTAGAGACATCCGCGGGTTCCATAATTGAAGCATCTTGCAGCATACCAGACTCTGAATGGGTCTTAATAGAGGCCTGCAAATCAGAAGTTGTGGTTATCAGGGGCTGCAAAAGCGCCTCACTGAGTACAAACGAATTGGCGACTGGCTTAGGAGAAGTGTCGTCGTCAGTTTTGGACCTCGACAGCCTGTCTCTGTCTTTTTCTTTGCGTTTTTTTAGGTATTCCGGTAGTCGGATTGCTAACCGACATTTCTGAATTATTAAATCGTGAGCCAAAATATTTAGATGCAAAAATATACCGACGTTTAATAGTGCGTTGATTAAATTTAGCACAAAACCAACAGCAAGGTATGTTGTGGTCAGGGCCTAGGTAAGGAAAATAGTACAAATGAAAATCCGTATGAGGTATTTGCTTCCCACATGTAAGCAATTATTTACTTTTACTGAAACTCCAAAACGAAAATTTCAGGAGTTGGCTGACCAGCACTTGCGAACTGCTTCTGTTTCGGGCACCGCGTGGCAAGAAAGACTGATGTAATGGCGTCAGCTGCATGTTTTATACCCCTAATGACCTGACGTCATGGAAGAAGGGACAGCAACCGATGCAGAACCCAAGACTTTGTTAATCAGGCCAACTGAGGGCAACCTGCCAGTAGATTACCCCAAATGTAATGACTGTAACAGTGAAACACGAAGAACATCATACTACTACTTTTTTGAAGGGAGAAGAGAAAACTTCAGGTTCCCCGCCTGGTATGTTCATATCTTATATACATCCAAACAACTGCAGTAGATACAACATATGGAAGAGCAAGCAGAAAGTCAACAGTATTATGCTATACTAAAAACTATTAAGATATGCAATCCCTAAACTAACACAGTATAACTATACACACACACACACACACACACACACATATATATATATATATATATATATATATATATATATATATATACATACATACACACACAAAAATTCATATTAAACAACGTTTATTTCATGTGAATGTGCCATATTACGAGTATATCCAAACCTCCATGTCCTCATTCATCATTGATAAGAGCAGCAGTAAACAGAATTTGTCCGCTTTTCTTCCTTAGGTGGCTCTACAGTGACCCACAATAATTACCAAACCAAAATTACTGAAGATATGACTAGAAGCTATCCCTGCACACCAGCAGCCTACCAGCTAACTGACATATTACTTATTTCAGCCCTTAAGACTTGCCTCTGATATCATGCACTGAGCGAGCCAGTATAACCCTGCCTGGCCTTGTAAATGCCCTCTCTGCTGCCTCCTCCATATCTCTGGAAACTGTTATTTGCCATAAGGTAAGGGGATGTAAATCTCACTGACTTCATATGTGCATGTAAGTCTGGAAATGTCCCTGAAGAATGAAGCGTAAGAGGAGTGAATGCTATACCTCCTGTCTCTCGATTCTTCACCCCTCAGCTCTATGGAACTCCCAGTTTAGTTGTTTGGGAAGGGAGTTAAATGGAAATCATAAAAAGGTTTTACTGGTTCTTGTCTAGCAATATGTCAGAGGTTAATAATTTCAGTTTAACCTGACCTCTTACTGGATAGGCCAGCAGCCTAGTATTTACCTATGAACTCCTGTAGCTCAAAGATATACAGTAAACATTATATGTCTATAAAGATCCATGTACACATTATATAAACATACATGATATTCACCATGCACATACTAGAACACTGTTAATGTAGTAATCATATTCTTATGTTCACTACTCCAGAAGTTCAGTATTTCAGTGGTGGAAGAAATCTACATAAGTTTAACTACTGAATAAATCTTATCAAATGCTGAATATATCACGTCAAATGAGCACACAAATAACAACAATATAACAACCACCACCACAACAATCATCATCATCATCTTGGGTGAATGTTCCAGTCAAATCTACCAACAAGAGTACTCAGGCTACTGTAGCTTTTAACTCCACATTACAAGGAACAATAATAAGAAAACTTACACAGCAGTAGCCATATTAATGTATTTTCCAACACCTTGATGGTATACTTTTGGCCCTTGGCTGCCTACATTTTTTGGCAGGATTGCTTTCGCCCTGGCTTTCTCCTCCTCCTCTGCTTTTTGAGCTTTTTCTCTCTCTGCAGCAACCTGTGATAAAAATGAAATAATTTGTTTGTTCTGATATACTCAACAGTGACAGGAAATGTAAGAACATGACACCTGCAGGTTAAAAATGCATTATGACAAAACAAGTAAGCAAACCATTAAGTTAACTTCAGCACATGGATATATAGTAAATAAAATAACTCTCCAGTATGTAACTAGTTTCTTTTTTTTGTTTTTATTAGATTTTAACTAAACAAAACTATCATGACAGTAACTACATTTAGAAAGTTATGAGCATGTAACTAGTTTCTGAGTTCAGATTTGCTGAAAGACTGCTGGCTCATTCTAGTTTCATTAATATTTTCAACTGCAGAAACAAATGGACCTGAAAAAAGACCCATCAAATTCTTCAAATTGGCACATTGTGGACAAATGGCTGAGATAAAAGACGGCAGACAGCTTACCAGGCCAATGGCTGCACACTGCTGATACAAACTGATTCCTGTGTTACAGAGACTGTTCTGGTAGGTATCCAAAATATTATCCACAAGCCATTAGGTTTACAAAACTTCAAATATTCAGGATTTAGGCAGCTTTACAAATAAACAGTTTACTGTGAACAAAAACAAATGTGTGACAATTTCAGTAAACAAAGCCTATGTCTTCTGCTCACAGTTCCATATGTCTCTGACTACAAATGTAATAGGATCACAGGAAATTACTAGGCTATTGACTCAGAGGTCATTTTAAGGCTAGCCTTTTCAACCCAATGTAATACAGTATACATACTATTCAATAACCAAGATTGCATTTAGTGATGACTGCCCATGTCCAGAAGGGTTGTGAGCAGTATCCCCAGTAAGAATTTACAGTGCCCCATCCACTCGTCCAGGTGTTCCTCTTGAACAGTGTAACAGAGGTGCGCTGTTTCACATGAATTGCTAGCCTGTTCCAAATACATGGCAGTCGCTGGGAGATAAATTTGTCCCTCCAGCATGTCCTCTTTAAATCACAGGTCATATTTAAGTCCCTGTAGCCCTAGACCCATTTGATTTACAGATATGCAGTAAGTTCATTAGGTTTGGGTCTTGGGTTGCTCTGTAGGCCACGCATAAGTCTTCTCTAAGAAGTCTGTACGATACGGAGTATAGTGACAGGGACTTTAGTCGGTCCATGTAAGGCACATGCTGGAGGCTCTTGATCTTCTTTGCTAGAAACCACTGAGTTCTCTCTAATTGTAGGTGCTTACTACAGTACATACTGAATGGGATGCTATACTCAATTATGGGCCGGATAAGTGTCAAGTGTAGGGGGGTTATAACTTCTTTTGCTCTTGAGGAGATGCCTTTACTAATCAAGTGAGCTATGTGGAAAGCTTTCCTTACAACAGTAGAGACATGGTGGTTGAAGTTAAGGTCAACCTGTGATCCCAGGTCCTTTACCACATAGGTACTTAGGCTACTGTTGTTGATTTGATAGTGTGAATGTACATTGTGCCGAAGGGACTGATGATGCATTTTGTTGCATTCAGTTTGAGACCATGACTAATACACCAGTTGATGGTCTGTGTGAGACCCTCCTGGAATATACTGACATCATTTGGGGATTCAATGATTGCACCTAGTTTGCAGTCGTCTGCAAACCTGGTCAGCCACAAGTCTTTAGTTTTGATCTGAACGTCTGAGAAGTACATACCAAACAGTAGGGTGTTCAGCACTGAGCCCTGTGGCATCCCGCTGGTTGATGTGGAGTCACCCATTTTGATAGTGTGTGTCCGGTTTCTGAGCCAGTTGCCAACCCATCTTACAATGAAAGGGTTTACATTCAGTTTGCTAAGTTTATTGGTAATACCTGAATGTGGGATTGTGTCAAAAGAATTGGCCAAATGCTGTGTGCACAGATTTGCTATTGATGACCTTAGTCACACTTTCAAAGAAATCCACCAAATTTAAGAGGCATGATCTGCCCTTTATGAAGCCAAATTGGGTAGGATCTAGGGTTTAGAGATCACCTATGTCTTTATGGGTCTGTAATTCCCCAGGTCTGCTGCTAGGCCACCTTTGTGGAGGGGAATAACTGTAGCTGTTCTCCATTCCACAGGAACAATGCTTGTGGTTACGCCATGACTGAAAAGGATACTTAATGGTGATGCTAGTTCATGTTTTAGCCTGTTTAGAAGACAGCCTGGGATGTCATCTGGTCCCATAGAGGCTGTGTTCTTTGCCTATGCAAGGCTTTGAGGACCTGCTCTTCATACATGTAATGTGGGGGAATGGGTTGGAAGAGGGTTTGTTGTAAGTTAGGAGGGGATAAGGGAGTGAAATCTTCACCATACCTATCCACTAGCAGGACTGCTATCTCTGTGGGTTCATTGTGCGTAAACCATTGGCCACCAGTTCTGCACATGCTTGGGTCCTACCCTTTAGGCTATATACATAGATGTAAAAGGCCTTACGGTTATCTTTGGCAGCACTTGGCAGGTTTTTCTCAAAGGAGCTCTTGGTGGATTTAACAAGTTGTCTTATTTGCCTGTTAAGGCTGAGGAGGGTGCTTTTCCATTGTTGGATCATTGTCTGTTTTCTTGGACAGCAACTTTTTGCATTTATTGTAGGGTTTGTTGATGCTGAAGTCCTCCATGCCAGCTTAAATTTACTTGGGACTCTGGCTTTGATTCTATCTGGTACAGCCGAGTTTATATACTTATGCAAGTGATTGCACAGGGCTTTAGTACAAGCTTTGGAATAGTTACCACTTTTAGTTTGGGATGGGGCTTGAAATGCATTGATACCTTCACCTAGGAGGGTATAGTTTGCCTTGATGAAGTTTTTTAGTCTGATTTCACCCGTTCTGAGTTCTGGCGTTAGTGTCAGTTCAAAGGTGACTGATTTGTGGTGAGTTTTAACTAATGAGGGTCAAACAGTTGCAGCAGTGCACCTGTATGACATGATGATGAGGACAAGATCTAGAATGTTTGTTCCTCTTGTTGTGGTATGGAGAATTTGCTTCAGGGCATTTGAATTGAGAAAATCAAGGAACATTTGTGCTAGCAAGTCTGTGCTAGAGTAGTTGATGGTGGGATAACTGAAATCCCCAATTACCAGTGTGTCTGGTAAAATTTGGATTGTCTTCAGTTTGGTTAAGTAGGCTTTGTAGGTGTCTTGACCCATGGAGGGAGATCTATAATGCATACGACTTAAAGGGGGGGAGGTCTTACCCACTCTGTGGAATTGTCCAATCTAACTAAATGGGAGGTGAATTTACCTCTAATATAGATTGAAACACCACCACCTTTGTTTTTCACATATTCATTTTGTGGTCTAAAGGTGTGTAAGGCATTGTAGCCTTGCAAGGCCAGGTTACTCTCTGAGGCCTTAAACCAGGTTTCTGTGACTGCACAGACATTTACATCTTCCAGTGATAGAAGTGTCTCCAGGGAGTGCAGTTTTTTTGTTTAAGCTCCTAGCATTTAGCAGCATGACTCATATTTTGCTCTAACTGGTTAATTTCATGTCAGTAATGCTGTTTCTGAGACCTTGCCTAAAAAGCAACTATGGGGGAGGCAAAAGCCTTTGCCGGCAGCTGAAAGCCTAGGGGTGCCAAGTGCAAATGGTCTCTGGCAAAGCAGTGAGGTAATAAAAGTTAAATACAGATTTTTCAACACTCACTTGACAACCTACCACTCTCATTAAAAAAAGTCCTTTTCTATTCTTCCATTTCCTTGCTGGATTAACAGGTACAACATGTGTCATATCTGGCATGTATATTTTTTTAAAATATGACAATAACTACCTACAGCAAGTTACTTGTCATTCAGTATATTGCTTCTAAGAAACAAAGACCTTACGGAGACCAGTAAAAAAAAATAGTGTCTGTGTTTTACACTGGGCATCCTGACAAACTATACAATTGTTAAATGATGTCACAAGTGGAAAAAAATACATTTCTGAGAGTTTATATTTTTAAAAGTTATATATTTGTATTTCAGACTGAATTTAGGGGTTGCGTGATTCACAAATAAGGGACAGTTTGCAGTATAAGTAATTATCAAATAAAGGATGCCATTAAGAGGGAAAATTGACATTACTGACCGCTATGGGTTTATGCAGAGTAAATGATGTTACAAGTAAATATTTAAAATAATTAACTGAGGAAATCAGTGATTACAAGACAAAATACAAGGAAGAGAAAACATCAATGCACTCTAAGTAATGGTGACAACAAAGAAAGCCTTGAGGTGAATAAAAAGTATGTGGCAGCCTCATGTATTAGGTGTGGCAGTGAGCATGACAAGAATTGTCCTGCAAATCATTTTTTACAGTTGTGTAAAATGAAAGCCAAATGTGTCTAAAATGTTTGCAAGTTGCTGAATAGAAAAATTGTAACACATTATTTATCATTACTGTTGAATTGAAAATTAATAAAGTCAGAAAAAATACTGGAAATAAAAGAAGATTGCAAGTCTTAATACTGCTGGGATGAGATGCTGATAATTAACAAACAAAGCATTGCTGAATTTAAACTAAATACAGGTGCAGAATACAATACTACATTTGAATACACCTTTGAAGAACTGAGGCTAAAAGCACATAAAAGAAAACTGAATGCACGATACTTAGAGCACTGCGTAAGCCAATGGGTCAAATTCTGCTAATATGGGAATACAAAATATGAAATGTGGGATCATGCTTCAAACCGCTACACTTAATGAATTAAAGTCTTCTTATACTTCTGGTTGCCTGGCTTGCAGCTATGAGTAGTGAAATACATTAAATGCTTGAGATCAAAGTGTGAATATCTTCACATACTCATTCAGGAACAATTGCATAGTCAACCACACATCTTGGATATTGTCCAGTGAATCCTTCCTGATTTAGCTAATTTACTTATTGCCTTAGGAAGACTGTGAAGAGGATATCACACACAAAGGAGTACAGTACAACAGTAACTAAAGACAATGAAAGCATACATGTAATTAAGAACAATTTAATGTAGAAAGAAATGTAAACAGTATAGTTACAGCTGTGGAGCAAGACAAGTCTCCCATTTGTATAGATCTACAAGATATGAATAAAGTGATTAAAAAACAGCATGTATACTGCTTATATTTAATGAACTGGTCTCAACAATGGAGCTCTTTTCAGTATTAGATGCAAATCAGGGATTTATGGCAGCTATAGCCACACAAAATAAAATTTAAAGCATAGAGGGGACATAAACACAACTGATGATTAGGGATCCACCATATCTTACTCAGAAGAACTTGGTCAAAGTGTTGAACAGACAAAATAAACAGAGGGAGATGTATATTTCTCTCTATTTTTTTAGGAGGCAACCACCCCACACGCAAACAACAGAGCTTTACCACATACCCCCAATACATAAATATATTAACTCCACAGTGACAGAGAACAATGAAAAGCCCAAAAACTCTGAATCACTGCCATTGCACAAATAGAAATCATGCTGACAGTGATTTCTTATGACAAGAAGTGATTGACAAGATACATATAAAGGAAGGGTTCTCAAAGAGTTGAAACCTTGTCAGGTTAACACTTAAACAAGAGTAGGGGAAACAAAGATTAGTGTTTGATTAGACACAAAAATAGCATGGCAAAAAATGGATACACCTGCTAAAAATATTAAGGCAGAATAGTTTCAAAGTTAAATAAAAGCAAATGTAAATTAACAGTGATAAGTCTGAAACAAAAATCATATTTTAATATCAGAGGGATATTAAAAATGTAAAGGAACAAGGCATGAATAGGAATAAAGCAGAAGTGCATACTTTATAAGTCTTAGAGAATTGTGCGTCTAAGAAAACTGTGGAGAAAGACGTACCCTCGGAATGGAACCATGAACAAAGAAAGAGTTCTGAATGCTAAAAAAACTAGTTATAAAAGCACCAGAATTAAAATACTATGATGTGAATGTGTCAGATCTGTTGCAAGTAGATGCCATACAAAAAAGAGCAGGTGTAATCCTACAACAGAATGATTATGGCTCAAGAACATTTGCAGATGTACAACAAAAATATGTTCAAATGGAAAACAGACATTCAGTACAAATGACCATGGTAAAGAAGTTAAAGTGGATACACTACTACTATGTTTTTCCTGAGTTACAATTAGCTGTAGCTTCAACCAGATGAAAACAGTCAAAACATAGTTAATCAAAACATCTCTAAAAACACATTTTGCAGGGACAAGTCCCAAGTACCCGCTTACTTAAAATACTAACTCCACAGCTGCACAATTATAGAGGGAAAAAAACAGGTCTATATTATCTAATCAGAAAGGCATTACAGCGAATGCCTCTTCATCAATCCTTAAAGACCAAACCACAAATTACGCGAACAGCCAAATCAGTGATTTTTTTTCCTAGGGAAAAAAAATCGCTGATCTGGCCAGAAATGAAACATCACTAAGAACACCTCAAAGTGGGAGGGCATTCGCTGTAATGCCTCTTTGATTAGGTAATACAAACCCAAAAAACACACAAAATTTCTACTGGCAAGCAAACAGAATCCACACTAGCAGTAACTTTCTGTAAGAAACGCAAATAAGTGAGTTGAAAATGTGTCCAGTTAACACTTATCAAACAGTATAACAATAGGTGGAAACAAACCCTCACAAAGTATTTTAAGTATGTATATAAAGAACCTTACAGACTACAGAGGATCTCAGCCTACACAAGTATAATATGAAAATGAAACAGAGATTGTGCAAGGAACTACACACAGCAGTTTGCTGAGAACAGTATATTTACTACAAAAGCAGGAGGAACTATTAGAAGAAATAATCAATGTTTGAGATATTTCAGCAGTTACCAATAAAATAAGAAAAAGTGAAATCATTCCAGAGATGGATGGGCACTGACTTAAAGGCAGTTTCATAAAGAAAGTTATAATGAGAAGGTGGATGGAATAAAAAGCTATTTTATTTTTCATTTAAATAAGAAATAAGATACAGAATTTAATGTTCAGACTTAATAAAATAATATCTCCATATCAACCGAGAAAACAAATGCTTGGGAGGATAAATAATCTGGAAAAAGTGAAGTACAAATCAAAAGTGAAACATACCATGTACTTTCCAGCTGTGCCATATGTAGTTCATACACTAAGAACAATTAAAAAGAAGGGATGCCAACATACAAGGTTCTGGAAAGACCACAGAGCTGTGTGGACACCCATCAGTTTAAAGATGCTTCTACGCAGAGATTATTATTTGAAATTCCCAGAAATAATCACATTGAGAGACAAAACTGCAATTGTGATTATTGCATCAAAGTTTATTATTTGGGAAACCTGATGTTACCATATCAGACAATAATCTGCAATAATAAAAATATAAAACTTAATATAAAATGTGTAGTCCACACTATCTGCATCCTAAGGGACTAGTAGAGAGAGCTATCCAAACAGTGAAATATCTCATGCCAAAAAACTGTAGTAAAAGCTTTGAGTATTGTCATCTCACAATTCTGGAATATAAGAATACTCCACTTTAGGGACTCAATCTCTCAACAGCTCAAATGATAATGGGCAGATGATCGAAAAAAAATTACCTATGGGATCTAAGTTACAAATACCTGAAAATCAATACAAAGTAAATGAACAGCTGGAAGAAAACAAAATAGACGTGAAGCCTACCGGCTTCAAAACAGAAAGGGAAGAAAGACAGAAAAATAAAAATATTAAATCAATAGAAAGCTTACAGAGCAGTTGGTAAAGTAGCTGAAACAAGGTTGCATGTTAGTCAGTAGATGATGAAAACCTGTCTCAGAGACATTGCAGACTTCTGTATTAAAACCAAAAGGCAAAGGTCAAGAAAGAACAAGCAAAACTGACACAAGTGCTGCTCCTGTGAAAAAGAGACTTGCAGAACTTTGGCAGTCAGGAGCTTCAGAGAGTGACTCCTCCAGATGTACTTCCAGGAAATACTGTCAAGCAGTGCAAACTAAGTTACAGGAAGACCAGAGGTCCAGAAAGTAGAGCCCTATGAAGTATTCTAGATATGGAAGACCACTGAGGAACCAAAATAGATACAAGGATAATCCAAATCTTGATTAGGATGCAAGGTTGGAGAAAGAATAGTTGTGTAAAATCTTACTAAAACTACAGATGTCCTTCTCTTCACTGTTGCAGTATTTTTAGCCACAGGGATCTACCACTTGAAGGTGACCCGACGTCGGCCAGTATACAGAAGTCTTATACTACTGTAGGGTATGTTGGACGTCGCACATAGACTGCTTTCAGGCACAGGCCATAAAAATCAACGTACGCATGTACCATCCTCAGAACTTTTCTGCCTCCAGTCAGAACATCATTCCAACTGTCAGCCTGACAAATCACTCAGGTTAAGAATACTGTAGCAAGCAAACAGAAGGACATCTTGCATTTGCAGAAATGTTCTGAACAGAAAACAATCTTACTTTAAGTAATACAAAAACCCACGATATGCTTAATGTGAAGTTAAGGAAAATTTAAAATGGTCAAAATAATGTAACACATGCGGCCCCAAATAATGCTTTTGATTTTAAAATTTATATATTTAATAACTAGAAAAAAATGAGATGTAGGATACTGTTTATGTATCTTTAAATATGATAATGATACACACAAGTTGCATGTCATGTGGTACACTTCTACTGAGACACAGTCACAGTAAAGATATTAAAGGAGGTTGGCAACACCATCCACAGTGTCTGAATTGTTTACTAACCATTCTGATGAATATTCAGATTTTAGAATTTATGTCCTCATGTCCCAAAGTATAGTCTCACAGAGCTGCCTGTCTTAGCCATTGTGTTCTTTCAAGGCAGTCCATATGAGTGTGTAGATGGCTAGCTGTCATGAATATGCTTGTCTGTATTTTCTAACTTTTGCCCAAATCTAACACTTAGTCATCTCAAGAAACTCCATCAGTCTGCACAATTACTTATCTAAAAACATAGACAGTATCCTCAGTCGCCATCAGCAAACTCAAGTAATAGAATCTTACTCTAAAAGCAGATTTTTCTATATGACTGAACCACCATCAAGTAATATTTGTCTGTGGCATTAGAACCTACCCCACTGCTTTCCACAGCTTTCAACATTTTATGCTGCCGCACACAGTCACTGTCTACATAACATCAGCACTACCAGAATGCTTCAGTCACCTACTAGAAAAGTTCAGATAAGTAATGGAAAAGCAAGCTGAAACCAGAATGTTACTACAACTGCAGTACGTGTGTCACACTAGTATCACAACCTTTCTTTTCAAAAGCAAAGAAGGAAAGACAGTTATGGCTCCATATAGGACACAGACTTTACTGGGATGAGATAAACAGGCTTCAGGCAATTGTAAATGTATGTTATGCCATGGTGGCTGGATCAGTTAATACCTCACTGTCAAGTCACAGAATATTGTGACCCTAGACATGAGCAATTCAGAATCTGTAGCCCACATCATGCATGTAATGAATATAAAACATGCCTTTACAAAGTGTGAATAAACCACATATTTTGCAAAAATAGCACAGAGGCTAAGAAATATGCTTAAAGAAGGAATGTTATGATGGAATGCAACATCAAGGGACTGCATGACTCAATAGAAATCTAAAAAAATTGATTTTTTTTTTCCCTTCTGTTTTCCAAGTTAACCTTAACTATACTGTTCATTCCTTCATGGTTATGAAAATGCCTGAAGCAGAAACCAAGCCCAGGGTTCACATGCAGTACTCCTCAGACTGCATTTTTTTAACTTAATATACTTTATAAGGTCTTAAAAAAGCATGGAAAAAAACTGAATTACATCTGCTGTCACAATGTTAAAAAAAATTATTTCATGATAGGGGAAAATGCAAAACACAAGCCATGAGAGGAAAAGTACAGTTGTGTAAGTAAACATCATAACAGTAGATGTTCGAACTATCACTGCTGCAGTAGTCTTAGATATATGGGGGTTACATCCTGGCAAGACTATAACGGATGGACAGATTCCAAAGCTTCAGGGCACCTTCCAAGTGCTCAACCTATTAGGTTGAGCTGCCTAAAAACACAGGTTTGAGCGACAGGCCCTTCAGGGCTTATATGCCATCTAAGAGAGAGGGAGGCTGAGCCATGAGAGGACATAGCTAAAAGTAAAAATATATACATATACATACGGTTGTGTAATACCTTAATATATAAGAGGACATCCTTCTTTTCACTACTGCAATATTCATCACATATAGGATCTCCTGCCAAGGACAGCCCAATGTCTGCCAGTATACCAAAGCCTTTACATCCTACCAGCTTCATAAACAAGACATATGCTCCTCTTGTAGGCTTCGGGCATGAAGTTGACTACACACACTCAATATCCACAACTAAGGTACACCAAAGGAACAAGAGCAACCTCAGGAAAAAAGGAGAATACGCACATCCAAGGAGAAAGAGAAACAGAAGAGAAATACGGCAAGAAGGCAAAGAACTCTTGGCCAGCAAAGTGTTTCTAACAGAAGAAAGAGAAAAGGGGGGCAAGGAAGGAGGTGACTGAATACAGCAACAGTGAAATGGACAGCTACTGTTACGGTATGTCCTTCCTTATTCACTATTGCAGTATTTATCACATATGGAAGATTATCAAAGCTATTGTAAAGGATGGGAGGAAAAAGGCATAGGGGATCCCCCTCCACAAACCCCTGAAGGATAGCCCTGGTTCTGGAAATGAAATCCAACTTGCAATTGTTAGTGAATTTGTGAATAGAAGACCAAGTAGCAGCTTCAAGGATGAATCTAATAAGAAATGAAATCCAACTTGCAATTGTTAGTGAAAGTGTGAATAGAGGACCAAGTAGCAGCTTCAAGGATGGATCTAATATCAAAACCCTTGAAGAAAGCTCCAAAAGAGGCTAATGCCCTCATAGAATGAGCTCACACTGAACTAGAAAGCTGTTTACCATGAAAAGAACCAAAGGAAATGGCTTTACACATCCAGGAGGAGATGGTTTGCTTTAGACACTGCCAAACCCAATGTCCTTGGATGAAAAAAGAATACTTCTCAGACTTACAGACAGCCTTCTTCTTATCCAAATAATACTGGAGCTGTTTATGTAGATACAAGGTGTGAAGAACCTTCTTACTAGTAGACTGCTGAGAAGAAAAAAAGGAAGGGAGCTAGTTAGACTGATTAAGAGAACTCACTGACCACCTTGGAAATAAAAGAAAGGTTAGTATGCAGAGATACCCTCTCTCCCCCTAATTAAAATCAAAAAGGGAGGACTCACCATCAGAGCCTGAAGCTCAGAAACTCTATTGTCTGAAATAAGAGCAAACAACAAAACAGTTTTCCAGGTGCAATGCCGTAAAAATGAAAAGGATGAAGCAGGCTTGAAAGTAGCCTGAATCAATTTTTATGAGGTCCCGAGAGGGAGGAATAGTTTTTTTGGGGCCTGATGAGGATGCCTTTAAGCAATTGTTTGATCTCAAAATGAGAGGCCAATGGTGGGTTCAAGGGCAGACAATCAGAGATTGCTGACAAGTGAGCTTTAACACAAGTAAGAAAGGAGCAAAGGGACCCTTCTCTGAGAGGAGATGCTTGAAACACCAAACAGAAAATCTCTTAGTGGGTTTTCTGGCCTCCTGCTGATCCCAAAGCATGCCCTCCAAAAAGTGGTGTCTAAAAGTTATCAAATCCCCATCATCCAAAGCGTCAGTTAAAGAATGGACAAGTTAGGATGAACGGTGGCCTGTTATTTTCTATGAGAAGATACATCCAGTGAGGTAACTTGTGATGATTGCCAATGGCCAGGTGGAAGAGAATGGAGAACCAGTGCTGTCTGGGCCAAAAGGGAGTCACCAGCAAGATTATGGGGGAGTTCTTCCTGGTATTGTGCAGGACCCTGGGAAGAAGAGGAAGTTAAGTATAGAGGAACTTTCACTTACAAGAAAAGGACATGGTATCCACCTTCCAAGACAGAGGACTTAGGACTCTTGAACAGAAGTGAGGAAGTTGCCTGCTCAAAGTGGAGGCAAGAAGAGTCGCTTTAAGAATACCACACAAACGTTAAATGTACAGAAATATCTCTCTGTGAGTCTTGGACCTGCTCAGGAATATGCCACAATACTGTGTTCTAAAGGGATTTAGACCACCTGAAGGGTTACCTGACAGTGAATAGCCAAGTCCCAGACCTGAAGGGCTAGTCTGCAAAGAAAATAAGACCTTGTGCCCCTCATTTGTTGATGTACCACAAGATTGTGGTGTTGTCTGTAAAGACTTTTAAAGGTTCTGGAGACCAAAGAGAAATAAAGGCCTGAAGAGTAAAAATGACAGCCCTCATTTCTTTTATGCTGATGTGGCCTGACATCTGATGAAGGGGCTACAGACCCTGAACCTTCAGATTAGGAGGCTCTCCAACCCAGATTGGAAGCATCTGTGAACAGCTCTTGAGTAGGAGTTGGAGTCTGTAAAGACAGGATTGGAATGAGGGAGATCTGCCGAATCTTCCAATGAAGCTTGAGGCATGGAAACTCTAGACGTTGGTAATGCTGGAGCCAGACTGTCCTTATATACCACTGAAACTTCCTCATATGAAGTTTGGCAAAGGGAAGCATGGGAATGGTAGATGCCATGAACCCCAAGGCTCTGAGAAATTCTTTGCAGAAATGAGAGAAAGGAGAAGCAGAGACTGGAAGTAGGCTGTCAGAGATAGAACCTTAAGAAAGGAAGGGAGGCTAACACCAGAATAGTGATACCTGATATACTTCTCTACACTTGCAATATAGAGTTCAGATAAATATAGCATTGGTATATACACCATAGCACAAGTACATTGTAGGTATTTGTGGATTAGTGATGACAACATCCATCAACTAAATGCTATAGAAAGTGCATCATCTACTATGAACTTATTAGTATTATATATATATTTATATATATTTGTACATTTTTTATTCAACTAAATGTTATTGTATTGATAGTGCATTTTGAATATAAATAATTGTATGAAACATCTGTATAAAACAGCTTATAAAACAGCTCACGATTTATCATAAATAGTAAATGTCATAATATGCTGCTGATAAACTACTTAATTGGTTTTTATTCTGAATTAATTGAATAATTAAAGTTTTTAATTTGATTGGGAGTGATATAAAAGGATGTTAAGAGCACCTGTATAATGAATCTGAAGAAGCGTGCCTTTTTGGATGCACGCGAAAGCACTCATTTCGTTGTAACAATTAAAGTGTGGATTTTTACGTGGTGGCTTGACTCCATTTCTTTCATTTCTGTAAAGACAGGATTGGAATGAGGGAGATCTGCCGAATCTTCCAATGAAGCTTGAGGCATGGAAACTCTAGACATTGGTAATGCTGGAGCCAGACTGTCCTTATATACCACTGAAACTTCTGAAACTTCCTCATATGAAGTTTGGCAAAGGGAAGCATGGGAATGGTAGATGCCATGAACCCCAAGGCTCTGAAAAATTCTTTGCAGAAATGAGAGAAAGGAGAAGCAGAGACTGGAAGTAGGCTGTCAGAGATAGAACCTTAAGAAAGGAAGGGAGGCTAACACCAGAATAGTGTGGATTCTGCAACCCTGAAAATGTAGTCTTGAGAAGGAGTCAGAACTGACTTCTTGAGATTGATGGTGAATCCCAGACTGTGCAGAAGTAGCATGGTGAAGTGCAGATCTTGCAAAAGCCTGGATTGAGAGGGAGTCTGAATAGCAGTTCATCTGGATATGAAATATGGAAATATATGGATTCCCCCAAATCCTGCAAAAGGTTATGACAGGGACCAGACATTTGGTGAATACCCTTGGGGTGGTAGAAAGACCAAAGGGCAAAGCATAAAACTGAAAAGGAGACAAAGAAGCAGAGAAATGTAAAAACTTCCTGAAGAGAGGGTGAATGGGTATACATAAAGATAGCCGTCCTTCCGGTCTAGGGAGACGAGAAAGGCCTGCGAAGAAAGAGAGGAAACAGAATCTGGAAGGAAAGCATCCAGAAAGAAAGGAATTATTAGAAAATTGTTGAGAAAGTGGAGTTCTAGGACAGGAATCCATGACTCCCTCTTTTCTGGAAACTAGAAACATTCTAGAGTAAAACCCTGTTGTTCAACTGGAATTATGGAATGGGTTAGGTGGTGCCCACATCTATTAAATCATGCAGAACCACAAAAAAATGAATGTTGTCTAAAGGAGGTTGAAGAAGACCTGAGAACGGAGGGGAAAGGATAAATAACAGTGATGGATAATGAAAAGAACCCAAGAGTCTGAAGTAATCTATTGCCTGACAGAGAAATCCTGACAGACAGGGGATCCTGCTAAGTGGAGGAGGAGAAAATGTATCAGATGGTCTTGGAAAGGGAGCTTCTGAATTTTAGAAGGCAGGCTGGGTAGGTTTATCAGAGAACATACACTTGAACCCTTTTCCCTTTAGAAGGCTTACGAGGTTGCCTATGAATAACGGCAGATTTAGAAGGACAGTTTCTCTGTAATTTGGGAATGAGTGATACAAAAATTGTTTAAGATCCTGCATAACTTTACCTTTATCTTGTAGAGTCTTAAACAGAGCAGCAGCAGCAGCAGCAGCTGTACCAAAGAGATTTTGGTTATACAAAGGAGCATCTAGCAGCTTGGCCTAGATGTCATCAGATAAAGCCTGGAGGTGAAGCTAAGAGTACCTACTCATAACTGAACCTAAGTAGCAACTCTGGAAGATGCATCAGCGGCATCATAACTTTATTTGATAGAGTGAACCAGCTATCTGTGAACTGAAATTCAATAAGAAGGCAGCAGCAGTCTTACTTTTGGAGTCAAGAAGGTCTGACAAGACCCACCCACAATTGAGAAAAAAGGGCCAAACATACCTGGTTGTATGGGTTTGATAGTTAATGGCCCTGAAGGGTAGAGAAGCTAAAATACACACCTTTTTCCACACCCTCTCCACAGCTTGTCTTTATCAGAATGTAAAAGCCAGGACGAGGATAAATGTTTGGATGGCTTGTCAGTAGAAACATGTTGTTTAGGAGAAAAGCAAAAAGATAGCATCAAGGCTGGCCCCAACAATGAAAAATAATTTTACATTTGCTGGTATTCAGTTAGGAAAGCAAGTGACCTTTTTAGAGCTTAATTTGAATGGTTTAGATACTAGAAAAATCTTTACCTCCATTTATAGAAAAATGGGGGAAGGAGGTATGCTCCTACATGGAAATAGCTGTCACCCCCCTCATCTTATCCTCTCATTGTCATATGGTGAATTTTTATGCCATAAACTTTGCAGTCAGGATGTTAATTTTTAAAAGGATGCCCAAAAGACAGTTGAGATGTTCATTAGTAGGGGTTCTAGTAGAGAAAAGTTATAGACCCACTTCAAAAAGATATATCAAAATTTAAGAATGTTGTTGGTACCTTTGATGGTGATACCAATAAATACAAGACCAAACACAGTTATGCTGGTACTGATGAAATATATATTTTTCTGTTTATTAGATATAACCCATGTGGTGCTTCTAATGTAGATGGACAGACAGCAAATAATAAGAAAAGGGATATTTACTTTGTAACTACTTATAATGTCCTTAGTGAACACATTGATAGGCTTTTAAGATATTAATGGTCAATGCTGTTGAAAAATTGAGCTATTAATCATAAGTCCTACCCCCTGCATTTCTTACAAAAGAGACCGCAGTTTAGCTGATATGCTAGCTCATAGCAAGTTTATTTTGCCAATTATTAATATTTCTATGCAAACTTCCCCTAAAAAGCACACTTTTCAGAGTGGTAAATGTTCAATATGTAACCAGGTGGTTAATATTTTTTTAAATTAATGGGGTTAGATGTAATCCCATTCAGGAGTCTTTGTGTAACACTGGAGGAGTGATTTATGTTTTGAAATGTCCTTATAATTTGTTCTATATGGATGAAAACCAAAGGGCTTTCAAAATTAGGTTTCAAGAACATATCAGGGACAATAAAAATATATGTTTGGAAAGCCCTTTGACTATGCATTTTAAACTTGATCATTAAAGCAACTCAACTTTATTAAAAGGCTGTGTCCTTGAACAAGTAATGATGAAAATAGGTGAACATGTTCTTCTTAAAGATAGACTGTTATACAAAGAAGCATTATATATTTTAAAGTATAATACTTTGGTACCTGGAGGGATACAAAGAGTGCAACTGGAAATATCTTGTTAATTAATTATATTAATTTATTAGTGATCGAGGACTTAGTTCTGTAACAGGCAGCATTTGGTATTTTATATTAATTTATTAGATGCATTAATTTTTTATTGTATGTGAGTATATATTTTGTATTTTGTATTTTGTATTTTACTCCTTGAAGGCGATTTAGCAGCGCTAGAGGTGATTAAAGAACTTGTTTTTTTTATTTTTGGTTGGGCTGTCATTACTATTATTTATTTGCTCTTTACTGTGTGGTTTTGTTACATGTAATATAGCCTCTGGATATAATGCTTTGCACACAAGTATATTTTGTTATGTCTATTCACGCTCTCTGATGCAGGGATAATTGACCATCGACTGCCTCCATAGGTGGGCAATTGGCCATCCTTTCAGGAGCGCTAGTAGGGTCTTTCCAAGACAGAATCTCTGGACCCCTGGTTTTGCAGGCCACCTCTGCTGTGGAGGCAGTGTTGAATATTAGAGTCCCCCCTTCCCCTGGGGGAACTTCCTCCACGTGTCCTGAAAAGGACCCTGGGATTTCGTGAACCACATCTTTCGACCACCTCATTGACTTCTAGAAAATTATCTCTGAATGGTTCAAAAACATACACCAGCTGCAGACAGGGCCTTTCCATCCTTCTCACATCTGGATAAAGTTTATTTCACTCTGAGGCTGAACAAGAAGTCCCATCAAAAGGAGCATTGACAAATGAAGATGTGAAGGGCTCTGCAAAATCACATAAGAGCATCCAGGCATGCTTCCTAATGGAAATGTCTGAACATGCTGCCCCTGAGGTGCCTTTGGCCGCATGTGAAATAAGCCTTATGGATAAATTGTAGGATAGCAAATTGGGAAGTCACAGATGATTGGACTGCTGCAGAAATGGATCCTGATAGGGGATTTGAAAGTTCCTTGATCAAATCCCTCTGCAACCTAGTAAAATGTGTCAAATAATTCAGCGACCTTAGAGAGAATGTCACTGAAACATAAACAAGCTTCCCAAACCTGTCCATCATCCTAGACTTCCATTTATGGGGATGAACAGTGGAACTCTGTTTGGCAAGTTCCTTTTTGGTGGCCACCGCATGACCATGGGATCAACAGGCACCCCTTTAGACCAAAACTCCTTCCTCAAAGGTGGTGCCAGTATCTTCCCAAGTCTTCTGGGTATGGGTTCAACTGTGTCAGGTTCCTTCCATGCCTGCCAAGTGACCAAATCTATGAGCTCATTGGCAGACAGAACTCAGGAAGTAGACTGGCCAGTACCAAATGCCTCCAGAAATAAGACTCCTCAGATGAAGGGTTGCTGGGCATCCAGCCACCTCTCTGTTTTAGGATCTCAAGGATGTCTCCAAATGAGACGTCTTCTGGAGGTGATCATGGGGATCCTTCACCTTCACTGAAGTCCGTATCTTCCATGACTGACTCTTGTGAAGAGTCCAAGTTCTTCCTCTTGCACTTTTTCTTCTTAGGGACCTCCTCAGTGGGGTGCTCTGGGGAGGTATCGGAAGGAAGTGCAATACCCTGCTGGGAAGCATGGAGGTCTTGGACTGGCTGCCCCTGTGGTAAAGAGTGATGAGGCTCCAAGTGAAGAGACATCAAGGTAGAAAGTTGAAGATCTGAGAGGTTTGGCTCTGTCCATTATGCCAGAGCAGAAAACACCCTCTTTACAACCTCAAAGGCCGATTGTCCAGGAGACAGAGAAGACCCTGACTCCATCAAGACAAGCTTCTGGACCACTGTCCTCTCCACTCCAATAGCAATCTCCCTGAAGAGGAAGCCATGGCTGAGCCATCCAGTACCAAAGCTCAAAGGGGCAGACAAGGCTCCAACTTCGGAGTTGACTCCAACACCTTGGTTCCGACAGGGAAGATTTAGCTTGGAGAGCCCTCTGGATCCAAATAAATCTGAACAAGGGCACTCAGAGTAAGTGTCCGATCTGAAAATAATGTCAACTTTGTATCCGAGCCAAACAGACCTGGAAAGCTCAGATCTAGAAACTCTAAACCAACCGAAGGAATCAGAGGAGGAGCATGAAGTGGGGGTGTAGTTAAACGACACACCTCCTGACCCAAAGGGTTAAAAGCCTAAAAGACACCCATCTGAATCTGCACTGAGAGGATCATCTACACCATTTTTTTTCTACATCTTCCTCTGTTAAACTTCTGGATGAATGAGCAAAGACAAGAGAGGGGGACTTGGATTGGTGTCTTTCCAAAAAAGGGTGAGGGCACACTTGAAGGCAGAGGATCAATCGACGGTGAATACCTTGTCCTGGGAGGAACTACAGGACTTACGGCAGTCGGATGCAATGGCATTTTTGTTGGATCCATCACTTTTTTCTTCCTAGGATCTGAGGGGGAGGAACTTTTGGATCTTTTCAGATCCAGCTTAGGCCTTTTCCTAGATAGCTCCGAAATCAGGCTGGATGAGGTGGAAGGTTTTGGAGATGAAGGCTTCAATTCTTTATGTTTACTTTTGGAGGACTGACCCCAAGATATTGTCACCTCAAAAGAAGACGGTAATAATAGTTTTAATATACATTTATTTTTTTTTTCTTCTAGACCCATAAGACTGAAACTACGGCAGATCAAACAATGCTCTTGCAGATGTAATGGCCCAAGACAGTAAAGACACACAGTGTGGGTATCTGACATTGGGAGCTTGTGCCCACACTTGACACACTTTTTAAACCCAGCGGGCCTTTTTCTGCCATTATACTAGCAACTATAAAAATGGAAAGTTAAGTAAGAACAGTTTTTTTTTTTTTGAAAGAAAGAAGGCAGAAAGAAAACTACCAGCAATGGTAATAAAAGACTTCATTAAAATGTAGAAAGGCAAGAATTCAAGTAGTACACAATGTACAATAGATAAAGTGAAAGAAAAATTACCAACTATGATAACAGAAGAAATATGATTTTGCATGAAGATAAGGGATAAGAAAAAATATAACGATGTTAGAAAGATAAACTATCAATTATCTGTGAAAGCTTGAGAGCTAGGCTTACCACTTCTTTTGCGAAAAGTGGCAAATGAGATCTGAAGTAGCTTAGGGATGGTGCATTATGGGTAAGGGAGAAGCTCAAGAACCTTTTGGTTATGACGAGCTTTTGTAATGGCCGAGCCGGATCCGAACCCATCAGTTGCGGAAAGAATGAAAATTTGTATCATTAGACCTCTGAGTTTATGTCAAAATGAGGGCAAGATGTCCTGTTTTGAGAAAATATGAAAGAGGCTTAGAGACTAGTTACACTGCCAAACTAGAACAATAATTCAAATGTGTGCTCTTGAACAACTCTTTCTGAAACTGGCCAAGTTCAGTATATGCAATGCTGACACAACTATTCTTCCAGGAAAAAAAATCATACTTATTTACTTATTATTTCACATGTTTTTTTTTCATTGATTACATTGCTTCTTGAGTGATACTTAAATATACAGTAAATTTCTTGGTCTTTGTATTTTTCTGAAGATATTTCAAGCCTATATAAACTAAAGCACTGCTGATGATTCCCTGCTGGGTGAGGAAAGTAAACCTATATTTTTTCGTCTGTGAGTGAAAGAGCTAGTTTTTGTTTTACTTGTTCCTTTTTGTTTTCTGTTTTAAGAAATCTGCTTGTCCTGGTGTTTTTGTTCTATGTGAGAGATAGACACTTTATCTAGGCTTCATATTTCACGTTTTTTACATTGGCTAAATTTTTTTCTTGAGTGCTATTTAAATACACAGTGGATTTCTGGGTCTTTATCGTTTTCTGAAAAGATTTCAAGCCTGCATAAACTAAATACATTACTGGGGATTCCCTGCTAGTTACTTTTTCCCACCAACCCTCTTATTCGTTGATCTGCTTTTTAAACCTGGTGACTTTAAGTTGCCCACTCCTACTGTAAATTGAGCTTAATAAGCTCCTCTCTTCTACACTGCTGTTGATATCTTGAATTATTTACTTGCCTTTCATTGTGCTTACTTTGAAAAAAACTGCATTATTCCTTTCACTGTCTGTTCTACTGATTTAGTTGCTCTGAATTCATTATCTAGCTAGCTGTTGGATAAAAATAAAGTAATGCATTTTTACACTCTAGCAAGCACTTTTCTGTGTTTTTACATCAAAAGTGGATTTTCCAACTAGTGCACTGGAAGGTAGCCTGGTCTGTTTAGGTTGGTGAAACACTTGGAATTTCTGTATGTAGTTTTATTGGCTGGAAGACTTATTAATCAGCTTATCTTGTTTTTACTGCCTCTAAAAGTTCTGGACAACTGAGTGTCTCTTGGCTCATTTATACAAAGCAAAGTACTTTTACTGAATAATCACACTTTTTTAAGCTATTTAAAGGACATTGTTGTATCCATATCTTTATGTTTGTGTGTGATAGCATTTCACTCTGGACATTCCTTTATTGTGCTTTTACATTAGAAGGACTGGGATTATTCATCTAGTGGCAGTAGGCATTTACCTGGTCTATCTGAGCTGGGGGCACACAATAGGGCTCTAAGTGTAGCTGTTGTATTGGCCAGGGTACTCAGTCAGTTTTCTGTATTTACACTGCTGGTGTAAATTTGGCACATTTCATGGAGCTGTTCGTTGTGACATTGCCATGTACAGATGCACATATATGGGAATCATTGCTTATTTTCATTATACTGTGAAAGTTTACTGTGATAGTTACCTTATTATTCCTATTTAAATATTGAATGCATTTAATTGACTTGTACTGATGAAGGGTGTAGACCCGAAAACTTTGCAATAAAGTGTTTGGTGTGTTTTAGAATTGTCGTTTGGATATTTTGCGCAGTGACACCATTGCTTTTTAGTTACCTTATTATAGCACCCAGGAATACTGCTACTCAGACATCTGATTTGCCACTGGGAAGCATTGTTTGTTAGGGCAACTGCAGTTTACACCAAGTAAGCACAATTCCCTCATTTGGTTAGAAACACCCTTCACTCCTATTCCTTTCAAGTATACATCAGGAACTGCAACCATGGATGGGCACTTTCTTGCTATCTCTGCATACAGCTTGGTGGACATGGGCATCCTGAGGCAATGTAATAACTGCCTTTTGTACACTAACCACCACTTAATACTAGAACAGACAAATGCAGTATATGAAAGTAGTAGTTACACATTGACATATGAGGCTGAACTCTCACATACAGACACAAAAAACAACAAACAGGTTGTCAGTGACTCACACACATCATTCTCCACACCTACAAAGGACCATACACATAGACCCACATATGAAGAGGTGCTCACATACAACTTACCCAAACCTATAAGGTGCCTCAGGTGCAGTCCTCAGAAACTCTGCATTAACACAAATAAGACAATTTCCATCACAACACAAAGCTACAACTTACTGTGCCTCAACTACAAAGCCCATATGGCAAAACACTCCATGACCCAATATTCTGGTCATAGGAGACTCCATTGTGAGACACACGGGTGATGCCCCTCTTACCAGGCTGGATAAGGGGAAGGTCACATTTAGCTGCCTATCAGGGGCCAGCATTCACCAGATCACACAATCACTTAAGTCACTTACCCCTAACTACCAGTATGACTCCGTCATAGTTCACGTGGGTGTGAACGACCAGAGACATACCTCCTTGGACTACATGAAGAAAGACATGATTGAGCTCTCGGAATATGTGTCACAGGCAATTATGAGCCTAGCACTAAACAGCACTCTACCACTTCCAAGGATGATGCCACAACATCAGCAGAAGATGATTGACTTTAACAACTGGCTTAGCTACTGGTGTCATTCCAAAGGGATCCAATACTTGTCAGCCTGGGAGGACATGGTTGATACACCATGCTGCTTTACCAGGGATGGTCTTCACATGGGAATACCTTTTTTTAGGCAAGGTTCAAATGACAAATTCACCACCGTAACATGAACAGGCAAGCAAAAACTGAGGGTGATGCTACTCAATGCTAGAAGTCTAAATGTTAAAATGCACTCACTCGAGGCACTCCTTAAAATGGAGAACATCGATATCTGTGCAGTGACTGAGACCTGGTTCAAGGCTCCAGAGAGCACCCCTGCTCTACCAGGCTATAACTCATACCACACCTTTCGGCCATGTAACCTGGACCAGAACACCAAAGGCGGAGGTGTGTCCATATTCATTAAGGATATCCACACCTCCAGGCAAGTTGCTCAGCATAATGCAGCCGTAGTTATCCAAGTGCAACTAACTCTGGGCAAAACTGCAATCCAAATTGTAGCTTGCTACAGATCCCCCACATTGCCCCAGGATTCCCACTCCTCTTTGCTTGATGTACTGGAAAATATTAGGGTTCAACCAAACACCCTAATAATGGGCAATTTCAACTACCCCATCATTAACTGGGAAAACTACTCATGTACCAACTCCTTCGCTCAACGCTTTCTGGAATTCATAAACTCCAATGCCCTGGATCAACTTATCCACACCCCCACCAGGGGCAACAATATCCTAGATCTAGTCATTACCAACATGAGTGACTGGTGTTCCACACCTGAAGTCAAAGCCTCATTGGTCCGATCCGACCATAAGCTAATTACCCTAGATAGCCACATCCTGCCCTCACCCCCCATTAAGGAAACCATGGTAAAAAAATTTCTCCAAAGCCAACTTCATGCTTCTTAAGACAGAAGTGGTGAACTTCATGACACCCATGCAGATGGACAATACAGTTACAACTACTGAATCGTACACAATTGCACTTACACTAGTGCATGGATCGTGCTATCCCAAACAGAACCAAGACACTATCCTCCAAAAAAAGGAAGTCAATCTGGTGGTCCCCTGCCATAAACAAACTGTACAACAGAAGGAAGAAACTGTTGCAAAAGAGAGTAAAATCCCATGAGTGGAGGAGCTCCCTGGTCAGCCTCAGTAAGAAGCTGTGATCCCTGATAAAATCCTCCAAAGCTAGTTATGAAAACAAAATCACCACTGATTCTAAAGACAACCACAAAGCATTCTATAGCTATGTCAAGCTATGTCAAGAATCTGAATGGCAACACTCAGATCTGCTCCGAGTTACAGCACAATGGCACTAAATATACAGACCCAACTGATATTGCCAACATCCTGGCAGATAGGTTCAGTGCTATCTTTACCCCCTCTCACCCTCTAAAGAGCCCATCTCTATACCGGAAGAATGCAAAGTTCCTGTAATCATGACTGCATAGGTAAAAACCACACTCTCCAAAGCTAAGAACACAGCATCCATAGGAACAGACAACATCCCAGGCTGTGTTCTACACGAACTACAGAATGGGCACCCCACCTAAGTACCATGTTCAATCATAGCCTCACCTCAGGCTTTGTGCCTGCTGAATGGCACACAGCGACTGTTATCCCACTCTACAAGGGGGGAGCCACCATGGACCCTGGGAACTACCGCCCCATTAGCCTGACGAGCCTGGTCTGCAAGGCCATGGAACGTATCATCATGGAACCTATAAACAAAGACAGTGGTAATCTCCAAACTCTGGACCCCCACCCAGTTCGGGTTTGTAAAAGGCAGATCATGTCTCCTAATCCTGATAGACTTCTTTGAAGAAGTCACCAAAGCCATAGACGAGGGTAAGGTGGTTCACACAGCCTATCTAGATCTTGCCAAGGCTTTCAACACCATCCCCCACTCTAGAATTATAGATAAACTCACTAAACTAGGTATAAATCCCTATGTTACAAGATGGGTTGCCAGCTGGCTCACTGACAGAGCTAGCAGACTCCAAATCCGACTTCAGATCAGTGACAAGTGGAGTACCACAGGGTTCAGTCCTGGGTCCTCTCCTGTTTGGTATCTACTTCTCTGAAGTACAGGCTAACACAGAAGGTCTTTGGCTAACAAAGTTCGCAGATGACTGCAAACTAGAAGCCATAATCGAAACTCCTAACGATGTGGACATCCTACAAAAGGGCCTCACTGAGACAGATGCCTGGTGTCAAAATCATGGCCTCAAGCTCAATGCCAAAAAGTGGAATGTCATCCCCTTTGGTAAAAACTCTGTACCCATGAACTACAACATAGGCGGTAGTATACTTAACATCGAAAGTGTGATAAGAGACCTTGGGACACAGGTGGACAGTAGTCTCTCCTTTGATAATCACATCACCACAGTAGTCAGGAAATCCTATGTGGCACACATCCCAAAAGGTTTCTCATCCAGAAAAAAAGAGGTCATTGTTCCCCTCTACTCATCACTCATTAGACCCATTAAAGAGTATAACGCCCCTTTTGGTATGTACCTCACAAGACATCTACAACAACTGGAAAGGCCGCAGAAATACCTTACAAAGAGGATTACCGGCCTCAAACAGATGCCCTATGCAGACCATCTCAAAAAACTCCAGCTTTACTCCATCGCATATCGCCTACTCAGAGGTGATCTCTGCCTAACATACAAAGCTATGTCAAACCCAGAGCTGTTGGACACGCTCCACTTCAAGAAATCCCAATACCTCCAAGCTACATGCTCTCAGGACCTAAACCTTGCCACCACAATGAACAGAACATGCTGGAGGGATAGTTTTCTGTCCCAGAGACTTCCCATACTCTGGAATAAACTACCTATCTATATCAAACAAAGCTCCTCATTAGCACTCCAAGAAAAATCTTGATGATTGGATGGGAAATAGGAAATTCACCCCAGGGATCACTTCTGTGGCTCTGCTCGACAGTGGCACAGGAAAATAATTTTCTTGGGTGGCAAAAGCCAGGGTACCTTTTTGGCTGGGCTTGCATAGGCCACAGGGCCGATAGCCTAGTACCTACCTATGAACATGTCACACTTCTAGACTTTCAGATATTAGCCAAAACATTATCCACTCATACAGTGCCTTTTTAGGTATTGCCTAACAGACAAACCTTCCAACATAACAAAAACTACTCAAGACACACTAAAGGTGTTACTGCTCAATGCTAGGAGTCTCAACAAAGAAACTGCACTCCCTGGAAGCTCTCCTCACCCTAGAAAATGCTGGTGTCTGTATAGTTACTGAAACATGGTTCAAAGCCACAGAAACCATTCCAGTAGTGCATGGCTATAATGCCTTTCATACATTCCAAACACTCACCGAACATGAAACAGCTAAAGGTGGAGATGTATCTATCTACATAAAATATAAGCACACCTCAAGGCTGGACAAACAGTAACATGCTTGAGCTACTCCATGCCCAACTAGCCATGGGAAAAATCCATTACCATATTCTTGCTAGCAACATTTTGCCACTATGAACCAGGAAACCCATTCATCATACCTGAGGTTATTAAAATCACTCACCATCCAGTCCAATACCATACTCATGTGTGGTTTTAACTACCCTTACATTAATTGGGAAGCATACATGACCACTAACATGCAGGCCCAAAGATTTCTTGACTTTGTAAATTTAAATGCCCTGAAGCAGCTTGTCTGCACTCCCACTAAGGGAACAAATATCCTAGATCTAGTGCTCACAAATATGGGAGAGTGCTGCACCCCACTTAGTGTTATGTCCCAACTAGTAAGATCAGATCACAAAGTGGCCTCCCTTGAAATAAAAGTAAAACTAGCCTCCCCCCACCTAACCCCAAAAACTTTACGACTTCTTTAAGGTGAAATACCCCCTATTAAGCGATGGCATGTAAACAAATGGAGTTTTTCTCCCTGGGCCTCTGATGAAAATGGGTATTACCCAGTCGGACTTTCCTGGTATAAACAAAGACAAACAAACAAATAAATAAATAGTAGTTTCCAAGCTCTCCTAAATCCAGAAAACATAGAAACTTGTGCAAAGGCAAACACAAAAGCCCTGTATGATCACATAAACTCCTGCAAAACAAATGGCAGTACCAAACCACAATAAACCCAGGTCAAACAGCAAAAAATGGACTCCTAGTATTAATAGTTTATACAACAAAGAAAGAAAATCCTGTCAAGAAGCAAAAGGGAATGTGCACAACAGGGAAATAAGTCCCTCATTAGTCTAAACAAGTGAATCAGAGTACTAGTCAAGTTTCTGAAAGCAGACTTTGAGGTAAAAAATGGTCTCCAAAGTTGACCACAAGGCGTTTTTCAGTCACGTCCGCAATCTTAGAGCAACACCCAACAATGTGCAGAATTAGTTGCAGATGGCATCACCTATACTCACCCGGAAAACACAGCAAATCTGCTGGCCAACAAATTCAGCTCAAATTTCACCTCCCCATCACTCACAGTTCTTCCCCCAAAAATACCCTCATCACTCCTCCGCCAATTATTACCAAAGAATAGGTTGCCACTGTGCTCTCTAAAGCTAAAAACATGGCTTCAATGGGGCCTGACAACATATCAGGTTGCCTCTAAATGGCTTAAATCAGGACTCATCAGGCCCATTAGGATCTCTATTTAACCCAGGCCTCCAGAATGGCTTTGTCCAACAGAGTGGAGGACAGCAACAGTCATCCCTCTACATAAAGAGGTGCCATCTACTGACTAAGGAAATTACAGACCTATAAATTTGACTAGTCTTTTATATAAGGCCATGGAAAGAATAATCATGGACCTGATAAATAATAACATAGAAGACCTCCAAACACTGGACCCAACCCAATTTCACTTTGTCAAAGGCAGATCATGCCTACCAAATCTGGTGGATTAATTTGAGAAAGTCACTAAGGCCGTGGATGAAAGTAAAAAAGTACATAACACCTACCTCGACCTGGCCAAGGAATATGATACAATTCCCCACTCAGATAATACAAATAAACTCACAAAATTGGGTATAAATCCCCATGTCACCAGATGGAAAGCCAATTTGCTTATGGACAGGATACATGTGGTTGAAGTGGGTGAATTCAGATCCAGCAAGAGGCCAGTAACTAGTGGTGTGCCACAGGGCTTGGTACTGGAACCACTCTTGTTTGGAATATACTTCTCTAAAGTCAAGGCAAATGTGGAAAGCCTCTGGATGACAAAGTTTGCCAACGACTGCAAGCTGGGGGCAATCACTGAATCCCCCAATGATGTAGATATCCTTCAAGCAGGTCTAGATCAGACAAATGATTTCTGCCACAACCACGGTCTAAAACTAAACGCCAAAAAATGATTAGACCCTTTGGGAAGTTAAATACCCTTACAAATTATAGCATCAATGGCACACCCCTTAGAGTGGCCTCAGAGGTTAGAGATCCAGGTACACAAAGAGATAGTAGCCTGAACTTTGACTGTCATGTGGCACAACGTATAAGTAAAGGTATGGCATCCAGATCTAAGGAAATTATAGTCCTGCTGTACTCAGTCGTCAGTTAGAGTACAGTGCGCCATTTGGCATGTACTTGACTAGGTAGTTACAGCAGTTGGAGCGACCACAGAGGTTATTCACAAAGAAAATACAGGGTGTAAACAGCATGAACTATGCAGATAGAATAAAAGCCCTATCCCTTTACTTTGTCTCCTACCAACTACTAAGGGGTGACCTATGCAGACCTACAAAGGCACTCACAAATCCAGCCTTGATGGAGCTCAAAAAGCACAAGGGTCACCCAATTAGGGATCTAAACTTAGTCAGTGACTCAAACAAAACATGCTGCAGAGACAGATGTGTCTTAGAGACTGACCCTTCTTTGGAACAGGCTTCTTATTCACACTAAGCATAGCCTTTCCTTCGCCCTCTTCAAATGGGTCTACTTCACTTCATCTAAAACTCATTTGACTGATATTCATTTCAGAGACCAAATCACCTAAAGTTCACTTCACCAAAAACACATTTCAATGCTGTAAGGCAAGTAAAAGGTATATGTCCTTTTCTCCACTGTAGTGCGATCCTGGAGTTAGTATATATAGTTAGGAGGGTGTGGGGGACACAGTCCCCACCTAGTATGGTTTTTACCAAACAATATAAAACCAAACTAGGTGGGGGGCTATGCCCCCCCCCCAGTGTTGGGGGCTGTGCCCTCCACACACCCCATATATATATATATATATATATATATATATATATATATATATATATATATATCTCCAGGATAGCACTACAGTGGGGAAAAGGACATATACCTTTTACTTGCCTTACAGTACTCTACACACTGCCAGTACTAAATGTCAGTGAAATGAGTTTAAGGTGAAGTGAACTTTTGGTGATTTGACTCTCTGAAATCACTGTCAGTCAAATGAGTTTTCGGTGAAGTAAAGTAGACCGCTTCAAACACAGTTTGGATCAATGGGTGGGGAATCGCAAATTCACACCAGGAGTGGTGCCTATGTCCCTTATGGACAGAGGAAATCTGTAAGATACTCAATGCACAGGTACAAATCCATGCCATTCTCTTGCCCTTGGCCATTAGCCTAGTAATCTCCTATGAACTAGGACAGGGAATCTAATATATGTTAAGGAACAAAGGAAGACGTCACAGCAGGGAAAGTTAAGAGGAGCACAATAGCCATTTTCAGAACACTAAACCTCTCTAGCAATGAGAATGGGAGACAGCCATCTGGAAGGAGTGAGCTCAAGTGGCACTGAAATAGTTTTAAACAAAGTGGGTCCAATTCTACTGCAGTATGTGAAATATAATTTAAGGTTAACTGACTGTGCAGAAGTAGTACACTAGATCTGTCTATGTTTAGCTCACAGTGAGAGAGAATGCAATATGGATTGGGTGAAAGCATGTCATTCACACAAGCCAAAAATATAATGGGAGATTTCCTGCTGTTTCCAGACTCTTCTTAATAGCGGTTCTACCTGACGAGGGGGGTGGGGGGGTGGGAGGGATAATTCTAGAACCAGTCACAAATGCCTTAACAGCATTGAGAAAACACCATTTGTTCTAACCTTAGCTGTCAGTAAGGAGAACATGCATAGGATCATAGGAAGTTTCTAGGCTATTGGCCCTGAGGCCCTTATAACCCTAGCCAAGAGTTTAGCCCATGCATAGACAAATAAGCACACGATGCCCTTGTCCAGCAGGGACACGGGTTGAATCCCAGGGATGTATTTTCTATTTCCGATCCAGTTATCCAGGGTTGTGCTTAAAAAGGGGTAAAGAGGTACTCTGCTTGAAGTGGAGAGGGAGTCTATTCCATAGATGGGGAAGTCTCTGGGATACAAATCTGTCCACCCAGCAAGTCCTACTGGTGTCATAGACCAGGTTGAGGCCGGGTGTGCGGTTTCCTCGAGTGGAGCTGGACTTGCATAAATGCAGCAGTCCCATCAAGGCAGGGTCTGAGATCGCCTTGTATGCCTGACACAGGTAACCTTTGAGGAGTCTGTATGAAATAGAGTAGAGGGATACGGCTTTTAGCCTGTGTATGGTAGATCTTTGAGGCCCTGGATTCTCCTGGTGAGGAACCTCTGTGGTCTCTCCAGCTGCTGCATGAAATTTGCGAGGTACATGTCGAATGGGGAGTTGTACTCAATAATGGGCCTTAAAAGGAAGGAATACAGGGATGTTATGACCTCCTTGTCCCCGGAAGAGATACCCTTACTTATGAGGTGGGCCATGTAGAAAGCTTTCTGTACAATGGAAGCAACATGGTGGTCATAGGTCAAGCTGCTATCAATCTTGGTGCCCAAATCCCTCACGACTAACTGCATGCTTAGGACATTGTTATTAATGTGATAATTTGTGGGGACATCTCTCTCCCCAAAGGGGATGATGATGCATTTTTTTGTATTCAGCTTGAAGAATATTTCTGGCACCAGTCATTTGTTTGGGTGAGACCCTCTTGGAGGATGCCCACATCACTAGGGGAATTGATGACAGCTCCCAGTCATCTGCAAACTTGTTTAGCCATAGCCCACTAATTTTGTCCTGTACCTTAGAAAAGTATATCCCAAACAACAGAGGCCCCAAGACCGAATCCTGGGGTACGCCACTCAATACAGTTCTACTGCTAGAGGTGGCGTCCCCTATTTTGACTAGGTGGGTTCTATCAGTGAGCCAGTTGGCAACCCATCTGGTAACATACGGATTGATGTCTAGTTGAGAGAGTTGACCTATTATGCCCGATTGGGGAATAGTGTTGAAGGCTGTGGCCAGGTCAAGGTAGGCAGTGTGCACCGTCTTCCTCTCATACATGGCTTTGGTGACTGTCTCAAAAAAGTTGACCAAATTTAACAGACATGCCCTCCCACTGACAAAACCAAACTGTGTGGGATCAAGTGTTTGGAGGTTGCCAATGTCCTTGTTAATGAGGACCATGATAATCTGTTCCATGGTCTTGCAGATCAGGCTAGTTAGGCCTATAATTTTCCATATCAGTGGACGCTTCCCCTTTGTGCAAAGGGATGAGAGTAGCTGTCCTCCACTCAGCTGGGATAAAACCGGTACTCAGGCTTTGGTTGAATAGGGCACCTAGTGGTGTTGCAAGTTCCTGCCTGAGTTCATGTAGGATGCAGCCTGGGATGTTATCAAGTCCTGCAGAGGCTGTCTTTTTTCCCTTTGAGAGAGCAATGATGACCAGATCCCTAGGTATAAGGGGAAGGGGACAGGTACTGGGAATGTCCTGATTTACTGATGGGGGGTGGCAGAGGGGTGAAATTTTCACTGAATCTATCAGCCAGCAAGTTTGCTGCATCTACGGCATTTGTACATATGGTGTCCTTGACCACAAGTTCTGAAAAGATCTAGGTGCTACCTTTGATATTACAGATATATGTGAAGAAGGCCTTATGACCGTCTCTGGTATATGTGGCCAATTTGGACTCAAAGTTTGCTTTGGAGGATTTCACTAGTGCTCTTATTTGCTTGTTTAGGCTATGGAGAGATTGCTTCCAATTGGGCACCTGCTCCTTCTTGGCCCTGGACAGAATTTTTTTTCTTTTGTTACAGAGTTTATTTATTGCAGATGTCCACCAGACAGGTTTACTCTTCCTTGCGGAGGATGATTTAGTCCTGTCAGGTATTCCTGATTCCATGCATCTATATAAATGTTCGTATAGTAGTTTGGTAGAGTTTTAGATAGTGGTGCCAGTTCCTAGAGAGGGGGAGGAGCTGTGAAACTGTTTATACCATTCCTCAGGATGCTGTAGTCAGCTTTGGAGAAGTTTTTTTGTCTGACCCTAGCTAGAGGGGGGTTGGGGGAGATGGTGACTTTGAATGTGACTGCTTTATGGTCGGATCTTACAAGAGAGGATGATAATACAGGGATGCTGCAGTGGTTACTCATGTTGGTTAATACCAAGTCCAAAATATTATCACCTCTTTTGGGGGTATTGACTAGCTGTTCCAAAGCATTTACATCAACAAAATCGAGGAATCTCTGGGCATTTGTGTTCTGGCAAATGTTATTCAATTAATAAAGTGAGCTAATACTCAAATTTCAAGAGTGGTAAAACTAAATATCCAACTTACTGTCAAACATTTTCTTCAAAATAAAGAGATACTGGAGCCCAAGGGCTATGAACATGGTTTTCTTAAGGCTAAAAGTAAAGTGCTGTTTGAACTCGGTCAAAAGGGTTGATCATTAACAAAATATGCGTATTCAATACTCATCTGTTTTCTCCAGATCTTCTCAAGCTGCACAGCACAAATTTGAGATTCCAAATTTTTAAGGAAAATTGGCTTATACAATGAAGAGACAAGTACATTCATTCTCTAGCCTGCAAATAGTAGTAACAGAGGATTCCAACATCTAGAGATGCCAAGACTAGCTAAGTGAAGAATGTAGGAAAAGACAGACCAAGTATGCATGAAGTATACATGTAGCCTCTTCCACAGACCAGTACTTAAACCACATAGGCCCTGTTTTTTCAAGGTTTTAGGCATTTAATTATATGAATGACTCCATGAACTGAAATGGGTGAGCCAAGAAAGTCAGCAACCATTTTTAATTTTCTTTTTTCCCCACTGCCTGCCATCAATCAGCAAATTTGCTCCACTGGACAATGGTCAATCATGGAATCCTGTTATCCAGGCAGCACTGAAGGCTTTTTGCTGTAAATTCCTAACCTCTCCCCCAGTTGGCCGATGTGTGTGCTTGAACTTGTGAGGGTCTGCAATGCCTTTCTCTCTGGGTGTGCTCATTTCTGTGCTCCTTATGAAGAATATCCTGCATGTGATGCCTGGCAGATCCAAATGCGCACTCCTGGTCCAATTAATGAATGCTACATGCTTCCCTCTCAGCAGATGGATACACTGAAGCAGGGCTTCCCACTTCCCTCTCCCAAGATGGGTAAAGCCAATGCTGCCTCCTCACTCCCACCCCTCCCTTTCCAGCTTTCTCTAGCAGCCAAGCCGCTGAATGAACTCTCGTCACCCCGGTTGTCGTGAAGGCATTATGGTTCTATGCTACCTAGATGTACAAGTCAGCATCTACTAACAAAGTGGAGAGATGTAATCCTAAAATATATCCCTCACATTATTAAATAATTAAATAAATGGATTAGAATCAATGCAAACCTTATTAAAGACAGCTGCAAATCTTTCCATAACAGCCCTTGGATATGTCAGAACTGCACAATTGAATGCACATTTTTTTCATAGTGAATCTGATCATTCCTGTCCTTGTCTAACAACTTACCCTTAATCTTACTTAGAAGTTCTCCAAAGCCTTATGTATGGCTTTCAATTTAAACTTTATTAAATTCAAGAGATTTAACTTGAAGGACTTTGTATTTCCCATGCAATTCTTCAAAAGTCTGAGAGTGGACAGAATGGCCATAGTCATGCTGCTCTTGTACCACATTCAACAGCATTCTAGTCTCAGCATGGTGCTTTTTGGCTCTATCTGCAGCTAAACTTTTATATCCTACAGTTATTATAGATTTCACAGCAGGCCACCTGGATTGATAGGACATCTCCTCAACAATGCACAAGTCTAATATTTGGTTTTCTTGCTGTACAATAAAAGCAAGAATTCTCAACACCATGTCCCAGTGGCAGCAAAACTGATAAAGTTTTAAAGTAACATTCTAACCAACAGCAAGAACTGGAGATCAGCATGAAATCTAGTTGATAAGTAGGCCATGCAGTGAGATGCTTCAGATGTATGTTGTTGTGAGAACAGGAGGTACTGCCAGCCATACCAGGAGAAGTAGGGCAGTGGATGCATGACTTGTGCCAGCACAGCTTACTGGAATTCTGTACATAATTATACATCATTTGTATATCAAACTGATTTGTACAAATGATTGTGGTGAACATGTACTTGTGAGGTTTGCTTGTGTTGAAATGTATCAACAGTGCACCCTGCTGGAATGAAAAGAAATGTACATATATTATTGTAACTGAATTAAATGCATATGTTTTAATAGAGGATGGATACTGGACAATAGAGGTTAACCAGCTAGCTTACTTTAAGAAAAATAAGGGAAATGTACATGAGCTGTTAAACCATTAAAACGGCATCCCACAGTGCTGAATAGGACTGGAGACAGTGGGTCTGGAAGAAGCCTTTGTTCATTAGCTCAGTAAAAAGAGGGGAAAGCCCCAGGCACTGCCATAAACATTTAGATGTGTACCATAGCTGTCTATGCTAAATTTCTGTCTCATCTTCAAAGGGGGATACTGTGAGAACCTAGAGTCAGGTGACCAGATGAGGTCACTCTGCAAGCCATCTTGGATATTTTACTTTACAGGGAGTAATCTCTGAGTATTGAGTATTCTGTTTTGGGGAACCTGACTAGAAAGACTGCTCATGTATTCCATTGTGCCTTGCTCTATCAAGTAAGTTATTAGGGAATAGTAATTCTCCTAGATTCAGCTAGGAATACAGTGAAGCTTAGTTTATAGATTTCTTTATTTGTATGTATCTATCAATGTTATTTTCAATATTTCCTGTGATATGAACTCTATGGCTTACTGTAAATATATATTTAGCATTTTCTTGTTCTTTTATTATTTATTATTAAATATATTTAAACTTTTCATTGTGACTTGTTCTTCTTAGAAAATATTTAAGCGTTGAGAGTATTTGCACATACAGTGGATATAAAAAGTGTACACACCCCTGTTAAAATGCCAGGTTTTTGTGATATAAAAAAATTGAGACCACAACAAATCATTTCAAAACTTTTCCCACCTTTAATGCGACCTATAACCTGTACAATTCAATTGAAAAACAAACAAATCTGTTTGGGGGACAAAATATTAAAAAAATTTAAAAAAGTACAATAAGTTGGTTGCATAAGTGTGTACACCCTTAACCTAATACTTTGTTGAAGCACCTTTTCATTTAATTACAGCATTCAGTCTTCTTGAGTAGGAGTGTATCAGGATGGCAGATCTTGACTTGTCAATATTGCCCATTGTTTCTTGCAAAAGTGGTCTGAATCTGTCAGATTGCAAGGGCATCTCTTGCGCACAGCCCTCTTCAGGGCATCCCACAGATTTTCTATTAGATTTAGGTCTGGGCTGTGGTGGGGCCATTCCAAAACTTAAATATTCTTCTGGTGAAGCCATTCTTTTGTTGATCTGGATGTATGATTGGGGTCATTGTTCTGCTGAAAGGTGAAATTCCTCTTCATCTTTCTAGCAAACACCTGAAGGTTTTGGGCCAAAAGTGACTGGTATTTGGAACTGTTGATAATTCCCTCCAACTTGACTAAAGCCCCAGTTCCAGGTGAATAAAAGCAACCTCAAAGCATGATACTGCCACCACCATGCATGGCAATGGTGCTCTTTTGGTGATGGAAAGTGTTGTTTTTGCACCAAACGTAGCTTTTGGAATTGTGGCCAAAAAGTTCAACCTTGGTCTCATCAGACCAGAACACATTTTCCCACATGCTTTTGGGAGACCTGATGTATTGTTTTGCAGATTTTAGTTGGGCCTGGATGTTTTTGTGTGTAAGAAAAGACTTCCGTCTTGCAACCCTACCCCATAGTCCAGACATATGGAGAATATGTGAGATTATTGTCACATGCAGTACACAACCAGTACTTGCCAGAAATTCCTGCAGCTCCTTCAGTGTTGCTATAGCCTCCCTGACCATTTATCATCTTGTCTTTTCATCAATTTTGTAGGGATATCCAGTTCTTTGCAATGTCACTGCTGTCTCAGATTTTCTCCACTTTTTGATGACTGTCTTCACTGTGTACCATGGTATATCCAATGCTGTGGAAAATTTGTACCCTTCTCCTGACTGAGCTTTCAACAATGAGATCCCTTTGATGCTTTGTAAGCTCTCTGTGAACCATGGCTTTTGCTGTAGCAGGCAAATGAGTAAATGTCAGGAAAATCCTACTAGGATAGCTGAACTTTATTTGGGGTTAATCAGAGTCTCTAATTGATGGCAGGTGTGTACCCAAGAAAAACTGAATGCTGTAATTAAATCAAAAGCTGCTCCAACAAAGTATTAGTTTAAGGATGTGCACATTTATGCAACCAGCTTATTGTACGTTTTTTATTTTTTTATATTTTTCCCCTAACACATTTGTTTGTTTTTCAATTGAATTGTACAAGTTATAGGTTGCAGTAAAGGTGGGAAAAGTTTTGAAATGATTTATTGTGGTCTCATTTTTTTATATCACAAAAACCCGGCATTTTAACAGGGGCGTGTACACTTTTTATATCCACTGTATTTATTTAGTGATAACTCTGGTCACTCCTGAAAGACTTGCTGTTTGGGTCAACATTACCATTTGTATTAATATTAACTTCACTCAGGATAATTGGATACCCTTTTAAGAGCTGCATAGTAACTGACTGGTGGCAGTGAATCTACCTTATAGTCTGGGCAAAGTTGGTAGAGCGGGTAATCTGTGTCACCCTTTCTCAGGTGTGTGCGCGTGTGTGTGAAAATTATATGCCAAAGAGTGCATGTGTCAACTACTTGGGAGAGTGACATGAAGCATTGGTTTCACAGTGCCAATGGGGAGCCTTATTGGGGACCTGGGGAGTGACAGACGCCCAGACCTTGGGCTGAGTGTGTGCCGTGTGCGCTCTTAAGGGAAATTGTGCTCTATGCAGAGAGGTCTGCATCTCGAAATACTGAGTGTAACCATTTGTATTCCAAGTGCATGTTCCTCTCTAGTGTCAGTGGCGATTATTCAGGCTCCTTGATTACTGGCTCAGCGTGAGGATGTCACATTTTTTTTTCCAATATTTCTTACCTGCAGAATTTTTCATGTCCCTGAAAGGATAACAAACAGGTAATGACTGACAACTATATCTTTATAATATTTAGACAATTCAGTGCCCACTTTGCCAAAAATCCAGATTTTGTAATGCATTCCAGTCACCTAACAAAATTATAAAACCATATACTCCTGTAGATACCGTTAGTTCAAATTTGGTTATTAAGGATGCAAAGGACTTGTCTAGAGCACAGAATCCTAAGTGTGAAACAGTGTCTGTGATGGACCCCTAGAGTAAAATTAATTACCCTTTTATGTCCTTACAAACTCTACCCCCTGACCAACTGCAGAAGGTGTCAAGTAACAAAGATGTACTGCAAACAGCCTGACTACTTTCCATATCAGCAAAAGTGATACTCTTTAAATTAAAGAACTGTTCATAGTTTTCAACAATACCAGTCTCTTGCTGAAGCTAAACAATCTGCAATTTCCCAAAAGTGAGCATGTGAGGTGTGTGCGGGCGAGTGGACTTGTGTTTCTTGCAATGGACCTGCGTCTTGTTCAAGACAGTCTACTTACTTTGTACCCATTGCTGGCTATGACTGTTTGTAAATTACATTGCTTACAATCTAAGCACTTTATAGAACAATAATGGGGCTAAGCACATAAAGACAAAGTTATACAACAAACAAAAGAAAAAGAATAACCTTAAAGCAAAGAAAAACTAAAATTAAAAAGGAACTAAGTAAACAAAGATAACTGCACAAACAGTACAGTGGCTCTATAGCATATTAATTAATATGACTTAGTGCTTAAAAGATGACAAGGCAGTCACAGCTGCACTAAAACACAGCCAAAAATGTAAGACTGAGAATGTACAGTTGCATAGGTGCTAGTTACCTGTAACAGCAGATGTTCAAATTTCACACTGTCTCAGTGGCATATGGGTTCTGTGCCTGCCTAAACAAACGCTGGTAGCTTTCCTGAGCTAAGAATCTCCTCCTCTGACTCCTAGTGATAGGAGATTGGCTAACCTCCTCCCATCAGGGGAAGCATAACCCATGTCACAGAAAGTCAGTTATTCAGGCTTTTTAGTGCTATGTAGGAAAGAACAAGATGGACCAGAAACAAGAATTGCCTGAAACCAAACAATTCACAGCCACCAATCATGAACATAAATAAGCAAAGCCAACCAACAACACAAGATTGGATGATATTGGGGGTGCTGCCACTGAAGCAGCATGAAATTCAAACATCTACAGTTACAGGCAAGTACAACTTATGCAAACTGTACCATGTTCATCACTCACGCTGCTTCTCTGGCATATGGGTAGATCTCAAAATGTACCCCACCTATGAGTAGAAAGGATAAGCATCAATGAGCCCTGGAAGAATAGTCCTTGCAAAGCCTGTTCTGGAACTTGAGAAATAATCCAGTTTGTAGTGCTTTGTGCAGGAATGAACAGAGGACTAGGTTGCTGCCTCTAGAATACTTCTAGAGTCCACTCCTTTCCAATATGCCACCAAAGAGGATAACGTTTTGGTGGAATGTGCCTTAACTTTGTCTGGAATAGAACTGCTATGGTGGGAATATCAAAAAAAAAAAAAAAACAATAGCAGAGGACAACCAATGGGTCTTCTTAGCCCCAGAATAAGAAATAAATAAATATTCAGTTTTCCTTAAGGTTTTAGTTCTGTCAAGGCAGTACCTGAGCTGCCTGTGCACATCCAAGGTATGCAGAAATCTTCTTTCCCTTGTTTTTAGATTCCAGAAAGAAAATTGGGGAATTGATGGTTACATTCTAGGTACATTAAGAAACAACTTCTAGTATAAAGGGAGGACTGGTGCATACATAAAACAACCCCACCCTTGTAGAAGATCATATAAACTTGGCCCACTATTAGAGCTTGCAGCTCACGGACTCATCTTGCAGATGCCAGAACAATAAACAAAACAGTTTTCCAAGTGATGAACTTGAAATCAGCCTGAAAGGCAGGTTCAAAAAGAGATAAGGTGAATTTTTCAAGAACAAAGTTGAGATCCAAGGAGGAGGAATTTGCTTTCAAGCTGGTCTCAAGTGCAACACTCTTTCCTAAATGGTTTGACTTGAAAGAGAGAGAGAAAAGAATGGGATCCACGGGCAGGCAAGATTAAGAAAGCTACAAGATCCACCTAGACAAATGCATAAAATAGGATATCCTTTCAGTAGCTCAACCAAATATTTCAAAACCAGAGTGGTATACACCATACTGGGCCCTGTGATATCAGTTACACACCACACAGAAAATCTCTTCTACTTGTAAACTTAAGATTTTCTAGTTGCAGGTTTTCTGGCTTCCTTCAATACCTGCTGCAAATCCTCATGGAATACGTGTCTAACAGGTATCAACACAGATTCATCCAAGCTGTCAGTTGCAATTGCTCTAAGCTGGGGTGCATTAATCACCCCAACACTGTGTGAACAGATCCAGAGTTTGAGGAAGCTTGTGGTAATGGCTGATGGCCAATTTCATTAAAAGGGAGAACCAAATTTCCCTGGGCCAGAAGGGGGTCACCACAATGATCTTTAGTGATTCCTTCTGAATCTTCCCAAGTACCTTGGCTATCAGTGAAAAGGGTGGAAGTACATAAAGGAATATTCTGGCCCAAAAGAACAAGAATGAGTTTGTCCTCCAAGCATGGCTGCAAGGATGTCTCAAACAGAATTTTTCCAACTACCTGTTTTGAAAGGAGGCAAACAGATCTATTTGAGGTGTTCCCCACATCTGGACCAAATCCTGGAAGACCTCTTTACTGAGTTTTCACCACGCGAGTCCATCCAAGATTTGATTAGTCTCTGTCTGTCACTATGGTTTGCTCTGACGGGATGTACAAGGCCTGAAGTGTCGGAGAATGCTGTAAAAACTAGCTCCCAGGCCATCAATGCCACACAGCAAAGAGGCTATGACCTTGTAACCCCTTGTTTCTTCATATACCACATTACTGTGTTATCTCTGCCCACTAAAATGGGACCTAGAGACCATAATTGGTGCAGAATGTTTAAGGTCTGAATCACTGCTAACATTTCTTTGACACACACATGCTTTGTAGTGTCCAAAGGACTCAATCTGTCTTGCACTTGAAGTCTCCTGATGAGTCCATCTTGACTGACTGAACTGGGGTCTGGAGGAAGAAAGGCTTGGGACTGAGAGACATCAGATCCCTCCACACCACCACCACAACTTTCAACTCACAAATTCCAGCAGTGGTACCTTGAACTCTAAGTGATACAGGTGCCGGCCCAACAATTTTTTTACGTACCACTGAATGTTTCTCATATGGACTCTGGACACTGGCATCATGAGAATCATTGATGACATAAGGCCTAGAATTTTGTGAAACTCTCTTGTGGAAGCAGTTTCCTGAAGTGAGAAATCTCTGAAAATGTTCTAACAAGCCAAGATTTTGTCTTCTGGTAGAAGAGACATTCTTTTTTTTTTTTTTTTTTTTTTTGTACCTATCATATAACCCAGGAAGTCTATTGTCTGAGAGGGTGTGAGACATGATTTTTGTAAATTTAACTTTAAGGTCAGGTGAGCTAGAATAGTTGAGATCTTGTTTAATTATTCTAAGCACCTGGAAACAGACTCTATACAAATCAGTAAGCAATCTATATTAAGTGAAAATGTGGGTGCACTAGGTCATACAGTAAGCAACAATTGGAGAAAAGCACTTTGTAAATACTCGAGATGCAGTAGAGGGCCCAAAGGGCAATACAGAAAACTGATTAAGCGAGACAGGCACAGCAAATCTTAGATAGTTGCAGATGTTAGGAGCAAATGAAATGTGATAAACATCTTTCAGATCTAAAGTCACCATGAAACAGTGGTCGGGAATAAGGGGTAGAACCGTCTATATGGTGAGCATTTTGAATATGGGTACTTTCAGAAAGGTATTTAGGAAATGGTGAGAATTTTGAATACGGGTACATTCAGAAAGGTATTTAGGAAATGGTGAGAATTTTGAATACGGGTACATTCAGAAAGGTATTTAGGAAATGGTGAGAATTTTGAATACGGGTACTTTCAGAAAGGTATTTAGGAAATGGTGAGAATTTTGAATACCGGTACATTCAGAAAGGTATTTAGGAAATGGTGAGAATTTTGAATACGGATACTTTCAGAAAGGTATTTAGGAAATGGTGAGAATTTTGAATATGGGTACATTCAGAAAGGTATTTAGGAAATGGTGAGAATTTTGAATACGGGTACTTTCAGAAAGGTATTTAGGAAATGGTGGGAATTTTGAATACGGGTACATTCAGAAAGGTATTTAAGAAATGGTGAGAATTTTGAATACGGGTACATTCAGAAAGGTATTTAGGAAATGGTGAGAATTTTGAATACGGGTGCATTCAGAAAGGTATTTAGGAAATGGTGAGAATTTTGAATATGGGTACATTCAGAAAGGTATTTAGGAAATGGTGAGGATTTTGAATACGGGTACATTCAGAAAGGTATTTAGGAAATGGTGAGGATTTTGAATATGGTTACTTTCAGAAAGGTATTTAGGAAATGGTGAGAATTTTGAATATGGGTACATTCAGAAAGGTATTTAGGAAATACAAAGCTAACACTGGCTTCCATGAAAGCTCCTTTTTGAGCACCAAAGTATTCTGGAGTAAAATCCTTTTCCTTTCTGTGATGCAGGAACTGGTTCCATAACTTCTGGTTGCAATTTATGAATGAAGTACTGGACACAATAGGTGTCTGGACTAGTAGGTGTGCAGGGATTCCCCTGAAGGGTGGAAGATTTTCTGCCCACTGCCAACTGTATCTTCTGTGAATTATTCTCAGCACCCAGTTGGCTGCAACTACCGGTGGCCAGGCTGCAAGGATGAGCAAAAGCCTGAGGGAAGAAGAAATGGTAATAGGGACAGGAGTAAGGGATGGGATCCCAGAGTCTCAGCATTGTCATTATTTAGCAGGTGAAATATATTTTTGAGAAAGGAACCCCTTTTATTTCATTTGAAAGCATTATCATCCTGCCATTTTCTCTTAGCACACTAACTCTTGTTATTCTGGGACTTTTATTTGTTCCACCCTTTGAAGTTGGGCACCTTGTTAAGGGAGAACCTAGGAATATGAAATGTTCTAAACACTCAGTGCATCAGTTTACAACTATCATCCCAATGTTTGAAAATCTGGGTAGCAGCAGGACCAAACAACTTTAAAAAGTAAAGGAGAATTCAAAATTTCATTTTTTTAAACAGAAATTCTGGTTATGTAACCAAGCATACCTTCTCAATATAACATAAGTGGCTGTATTTCTAGAAGTAATGGCCACACTTTCCAAGACACTCACCAAACCATTTTTTCAAAACCTGAGTCACATTAGAAACAATCTTATTCATGTAATATTTATGTTCGGTAGGCAAAGATACACCAAAGTCATCTAAATTGTAAGCACATTAAAAAATACATTTCCACATGAAGCCCTATAATTTAAAATTCTAAAGACTAAATTACTAGAGTGAGCCAAATTTTTCCCCTGGCATTCTTGCCACTTGTGAACTTTACCCTGCTGTGTAGGGTTAGAAAAAGCCAAGGCCTTCTTGTTAGAGATGGCAGTTAGAAAAGCCACAGCTGGGTCAGCTAACAAAGGAGCAGAGAGGGCTGCAAGATAACAGTACACCTTCTAACTTCTTCATAGCCTTTTTTAGGAACTGGTTCACTAGCTACAGGGGTTTTACGCGCAATTTTTTAGGCATCTTCTCAGGTGGTAAGGAACATCCAAAGGATTTGGAACCTCATCCTCAATAAAAAAAGAAATTATGTATTCACCATAACGTTTCTATGTTTGTTGTCCATCTCGCCCTTCATTCTTACATGTGGGTTCGGAGCAGATTCTCGGCTCTGACTCGGCCAATTACAAAAGCTCAAAGTCTCTAAATTGCCTCGTGGCAAGGTAGGTATCCCATAATGCAGTGGTATCAATCCTCAGATCTTGTTTGCTGCTAACTATAATAGAAAATAGTTATACTGTACCTTCATGTAAAGGAGAAACAATAGTGAAAGGTTTCCAACATAAGGAAAGAGCAAATATTTCCTACCAGGTCCTCTAGGACAATATGGACGGGGGTAGGTGGGTGGGTTCATAAGAATGAAGGGCGAGATGGACAACAAACATAGAACGGTATGGTGAGTACATAACTTCTTTATGTTATGTTGTCCTATCTCGCTTTCATTCTAACATGTGGGACAGCGTCCCAAGCACCATTTTTCTCAGGTGGCTCACGGGAATACACTCTTGAGCACCATGGAACCAAAGGAAGCTCTATCCCTGGAGGCCAAATCAACTTTGTAATGAGTAATAAACGTATGTGGGCTTGCCCAAGCCGCGGCTGCACAAATACTGTCCATTGAAATTCTGGCTTGAAAAGCAGTGGATGTTGCTACTGACCTGGTTGAGTGACCTCTAACTTTGAAGGAGAGTTTCTTGTTATTGGAAGAGTATATAAAAGTTATGCAATTAGAAAGCCAATTAGATAATGTGATTTTAGAGACTGGCATACCCTTTCTTGCCTCCAAAAAGAATATGAATACTTGATCTGTCTTCCTGAATTCTTTAGTTCTGTGGAGGTAGAACCTCAGTTGCCTGTGCACATCAAGTTGGTGAAGTCTGTATTCTGTCTTGTTGGTATGGTTAGGAAAAAACACTGGCAGTTCAACTGATTGGTTAATATTAGATTGGGAACAGATTTTGGGGACAAAGGATGGGTTAATTCGAAGTGAAACCCTGTCTTTATGGAAGATCAAATAAGGAGGTTTGACTGAAAGAGCTTGTAGCTCTGAAACTGTTCTAGCTGAGGTGATGGCTACCAGAAAAATCGTTTTCCAAAAGAGGAACTTTAGATCGCAAGTGGATGAAGGTTCAAAGTCTGGTCAGGTTAAGTGCGATAGGACAAAGTTTAAGTCCCAAGGAGGGACAGGTTCCTTAAATGGAGGTCCCAATAAGTTGGTGCCTTTCAAAAAGGCTTTGCACAGTCTATGCACCATCAAGTGAAGCGTATGCTGTCCTAAGTGGAAATTGGAGATAGCTGCTACCCGGACTTTAATTGTGGCAATGGCTGAGCCTTGTTGGAACAGTTCCGAAACGAAATCCAAAATTTAATAAATTGAGGCAGTGAAGGGGTCCATGTTTCTGGTCTGTGCCCAGGAAGAAAATCTTTTCCATTTATTAACATATAGTTTTCTGGTAGAAACCTTATGAGAGGATACCAAGATATGTTTTACTGCTGGAGTGAAATCCTGAAGCCTGACTAAGGCTGGAAATGGAGCAGCCAAGCAGTCAAGTTGAGGGTGTGGAGTATTCCTGACATAGGTGTCAGCAGGTCTGGAACTGGGTCCAGAATCCATGGATCCTCCAGTAGATGAGGCCCAAAAAAGAGGAACCAAATGTGATGCGGCCAATATGGAGCAATGAGAATCAGCTTGCTTCCCAAAGATTTTGCTTTCTGAATAACTTTTGATATGAGGGGAAACGGGAAAGGCATAAAGAATTCCCAACAGCCAATTGTGAACAAGTGCGTCTCTGGGTGTCTCCCTCAGAGAGGGGTTTATGGCAAAGTAGCTGCTGCATTTGGTGTTCATAGGGGTGGCAAAAAGATCACAGCAAGGCTGGACCCATTTGCAGAAGATCTCTTCCGCTATGTTCTGATTCAGAGACCACCCGTGAGGCATCAAAATTGCCCTGCCGAGCTTGTTGGCAATCACATTAGACTTTCCTGGTATGTGCGTTGCGACTAGAAAGCATTGGAAAGATATTGCCCACTGCCAACCCCTCAGAGCCTCTCGACAAAGTGGGTATGATCTGCTTCCTCCCTGTTTGTTGACATACCATACCACTTGACATATTGTCTGACTGGATACCAATCATCCCTAGAGGAAGAGAGTTGTGGAGTGCTTGCAACACCAGAAGTACTGCTCTCATCTCCAGAACACTGATGTGCAAATGGGCCTCATGTTCTTGACATATGCCTTGGACTCTCTTTCCCAGGTAATGCCCACCCCCCCATTTGGGAAGCATCCATGCTCACAGTGGCAACAGGTTTATGTGGAATGAATGGTCTCCCGATGAACTGAATCCATCAACGAAGATCCTTCTTGCAAGTTTCTGTTATTATGATTGGGTATGACAGATGTAGTTCCTGAAGCAACCACTGGGAGAAGAGTAACCACTGTAGGATTCTCATATGCATCCTGGCTAAGGGAACGAGTGTTATGGTTGAGGCCATTGTTCCCAGTAGTTTGAGCACTATCTTTGCCTTGACCCTGTGTTTGGGAAGAAGCAAAATCTGTTGCTTGAGATTCTCAATTCTGTTGGCAGGAAGGAGTGCCATCATTGAAACGATGTGTACTTCTGTGCCTATAAAGTTAACATGCTGACAGGACAACAAAGCAGATTTTTGCAAATTTATTGTAATGCTGAGCTGAGCACAAATTTGTAGGGTCATGTCTCTGGCCTGTTGAAGTAGATGCTTGGTGGTGGAAGTCAGGAGCCAGTTGTCCAGGTACGGAAACACTCGGAATCTAAGAAGTCTCAAGTGAGCCGTTACTACTGCCATGCATTTGGTGAACACTCTGGGGGCTGCAGTGAGATCAAAGGGCAGAGCACGAAACTGATAGTGACTGGCTCCCAGCCGGAAGCGTAAGTGACTCCTCGATGCTCTGTCCATTTTTATGTGGTAGTAAGCATCTTGGAGATCTAGTGAGCACATCCAATTGTCTTACCCTAAAAAGGGGAGTATAGACTGCAGTGTCACCATTCGGAATTTGGACTTCTTTACTGATTTGTTTAGTTTGCTGAGATCCAATATGGGCCTCCAGTCCCCTGTTCTTTTTGGTACTAAAAAGAATCTCAAGTAAGTTCTGAATCCTATCTGGTCTGCGGGGACGGTTTGGATGACTCTTTTGTTTAGCAACTTTTGGATCTCCACGGTTGCTTAATCCCTGTAATTGGGTGGAACATCTGGGATTTTCCTGGTTTGAGGAGGGGGGTTGGAAAAGGGTATGGAGTATCCTCTGGATATTATATTTTGTACTCACTTGTCTTCTGTGATGTTGTGCCAGGCTTCTGGGTACAAAGATAAACATCCCCAGACTGGCTCCAGCGTAGCACAGTTGGGCCTCCTTTCAGGAGCACTGATAGGGACATCCACAAAAGGAATCATGGTCACCCTAGTTCTGTAGGACCCCTCTGCCTCTAGGATGGCATCTACCATTATTTCCTCCCCCTCTGCCCCTGGGGAAGGAATCACCTTGTGCATCTGGGAAAAATCTCTTGGAGTTCTTGAATCACATCTTCCCGCCTTTCTGCCCTTTGGGATAGGGTCTTGAAGGGACGGAAAAACATACTCAAGTGGCAGACAGAGTTTTCCCTTCCTGCTCGCATCTGGTGAGTGTATCCTTGACTTTTGTCCCAACAGTGAGGAACCATCAAAGGGGGCATTTGTGAAGGCAGACTTAAAGGGTTCTGCAAAGTTGCACAAGCGCATCCAAAAGCATCTCCTCAGGGAAACTCCTGAACTCACTGCCCTACTTGCTCCATCTGCTGCATATGATATCAGTCTCATGGAGGAGTTCACTAACACTGAGCGGTAACCTTTTCTGGTACCCTCATAGTTGAAGTACCTTGTACAGTATCTCCTAGTTCCTTCAGGAGATCTCTCTGAAGCCTTGTAAAATGGGTAAGATAATTCAGTGATCTAAGGGTAAATGCCACTGAGGAAAAGACATGCTTCCCATATCTGTCCATCGTTCGAGACTTTTTGTTGGGCGGATGAACAGATGAGGATGTCTCTCTGCAAGCTCCTTCTTGGTGGCTGCTGCCACCACCATACCATCTACTGGACCACCTTTTGTCAAGAAATTCTTTTTCTTCGGTCTGACAGAAATTTGTTTGGCCTTCTAGGGACTGGCTCCATGGTGTCAGATGATTCCCACGCCTTTCGACTGAACAACTCCATGAGCTCGTCGAGAGGCGGAGACACCCAAGAGGCTGAAGGTTGAGATCCGAAAGACTTCAGGTACACAGACTCCTCATCAGAACGGGTGATGGTAGTCCAGCCACCTCTCTGTTTTAGGATCTCAAGGATAACTACAAAGGCGATATCATCACAGGATGACCGTGGGAACCCTTATGACTCCTTGAGGTCAGTGTCAGAGGTGACAAACTCATCAGGGGAGTCTACATGCTTCTTCTTGCGTGTTTTCTCCAGAGGAGGCTCCTCAGAAGGGTATTCTGGGGAGGTCTCGGAAGAATGGGGACCACCCAGAGGGTGTTCCTGAGGCTGTGGATCTCTGCTGTCCTGTGGACAGGATGGTGCCAAGACAGAGGCCGGTACTTTTGGGGGGGGGGGGGACATCAGCATCCTTGCGTAGAGCTGTAGATTTGGACAGCATGCTCCTCATCATCTCAAAGGCTGACTCCTCCAGTTCTGAGGACACCACCGAAGAAGCAGAAGTAGCCCTCGGTTCCAGGAAAATTGGCTCCAAAGCCAATGCAGGAACCAAGATCAGCCGAGCTGATGCACCAAGAGGTAGACTTGGAACCGAAGAGGCTCGGGTCCGAGAATCTCCCTCGGGGCCGACTGGTGAACTTCGGCTCCTAGACACTACGGATGGCACCGAGAGTTTCAGAGCAAATATCAGTTCCAGTAAGGCCTCATGGGGTGCTGGAGCCGAAGGTTCTACAACAAGCGGTACTGGATGTTCTGGCTCCAACAGACTGGCATGGCTCGGAGGAGTAACAGTAGTGGATGCAAAAGGTTCGGACGGCTCTGAAACCAGCTGGGCAGGAGCCGAGAGCAAACTTGCCAACCCCAGTGCCTTCAAAAGTCTGCGCACCACCCTCGCCACATCTTCATCCGATAGTTTTCTCCTAGAGGACCTGGAGGAAAGGGTTGGTGAGCGAGATCTCTGTAAAACAGGAGATCTCAAGGTAGGGGTGACTGGAGGAATGTCTGCAGACCGGCTCAGAGTTGAAAGATCCTTTTTTGGCTCTGAAGTTCTTGGGGCCGATATAGGCACATCAATGGTAATAACCTCAGTCAACTCCGAAGGCAGTGGAGCCACTGCCAATCTCTCTTGTAGCTCCAGGTTGCTTCCAGTCAAATGAGTCTATAAACTTATCTAGAATTTGTGGAAAGGTGAACACCTGCTTGAGTTTCTGAAGCTGCGTATCTTCCGAAGAATCAGACCGGATAGACTTGGAACATTCACACCTGTCTGCATCACAGTCTCCATCAAAATCTGTGGTGCCAGACGGACTCTCAAAAAGGTAGCCCCCACAGTTATTCTGAATAGGAGCAGAGTCTCTAAGATTAGTTGACTGTGAAACACTGTTAGCTAAGGAAACCACATATCAGCCCTATGCACGGTAATAAAATAAAAACCACAAACCAGTGACCCAATAAAAATCAAAATAAACTTTATTGCTCTCTGAAGTCTTGGCTGCAATGCCTTAAAGGAGAATACACACTGAATAAAACACCCAGCATAAATACTGCATCCAGTTACTAAATACAAATTCAATTCAGAAATCACATTCTAATTAAAGGAGACATCTCCAATTAAGTTCAGAATTCATACCCTTAGGTATTAGAGTATAAAATTTAAGAATATAAATGGCTTCTTTATATAGAAGTCAGTCCCTTAAACAAGTATCAGTAGAAGCATATTCAATTTTCTCAACTTTTTCTAAAATAGTCCCTTGTAAACCCACAGATAAGCCCTGGTGTACTTGGTGAAAGTAAACTGCCACAGAACTAGTATCATTAAAATTCTCTACAGCTCTCATATGTTCTAAAAAATCTGACTTTTAAAGGCCCTTTTAGACTGGCCAATACAGAACTTGTTACATTTGAAGGCATAAATTATACCAACTATACCAATTATATATATATATATATATATATATATATATATATATATATATATATTGCACTATAAGTTTTATGTCTTTAGTTCTGATGAAGTTCAAAGTGTTTTGAAGGAAAGCTCTAAACTGCTGTGTTTTACTTGGTGTGATTCATTAAAGAGTTTAAGATTACACCTACAGACTACTTATTTCTGCTACTGGTGTTCCGAAGGCAGTGTTTTGTGATCTTTAGCATAGTCTGGTTATGCTGTATCCATTTCTGTTTGTGTGATTCCAGTGTTTCTTGTGTTTCCTGCTACACCATCTTGTGTTGGCTGGGGTCTACCTGCACTTAGTGGGAGTAAGTGAACTGGTTGGAACTGGTCTGGCATAGGGTGTTTAGCTCAGGGACAAGTGCTGATTGGTCAATTCCAGTGTTTCCATTTTACTTTCATTTTTCTGGTACTTAAACCCACGCTTGCACCTGTTTGCACGTGTCGCATCACCTCTGTGCCGTTTTAACCCTTTACAAGGTATCTCAACTGGATTTTTTCCCTTACCAGCACTCCTATGCAAGTGAGGCCCTCCCTTGCAGCTACTGTATTGATTTTATCCAGCCCTACTCACACCTATAGGTACTCTCTTCAGATAGTACCCACTCTACTATCCCTGACCTCTCTTCCACATATCTGAACAACCATGGGCCGACAATTTCCTATGGTTTCTGCTGCTAGTCTGGTTGATATGGGCATCCTGACCAGTGTAGCAACTGCCTCATGTACACGGACAACCCTCTACTATTAACACCTAGGAACACTGTATGTGAGAGATGCAATTACATTAAGAACCTAGAATCCTTGCTGCCTCAATCACAAGCCAGTATATCTGGCACTGGGAAGACTGTCTGCTCAGACACCATAAGCACAACACCTCTAACACCACCCACACCTGTACAACACACTCCCACATATGTGGAGATTCTCAACAAAAATATACCTAAACAAGAGAGACCTCCAAGGCAAAAACACACATGCACATCAAAACCCACAGCACCAAGCACCACACACAGTACACATGCCTGTGTCTCACAGCCTCTAAGTCCCAGCCACAAACCCAGCATACTAGTCATAGCAGACTATCGTGAAACACACAGACGTGCTCCTCACCAGGCTAGACAAGACGAAATTCACGGTAAGTTGCTTGTCACGTGCTAGAATCTGCCATAGCATGCATGCACTCAACTCTCTCAACAAGTACTTTTATGACTCTGTCATAGTCCATGTTGGTGTGAATGCCTTGAGACGTTATCTCTCTGGACTATATGAAGACAAACATGACTGAGCTTGCTAAATGCATGTCTCAGGCAGGTATGCCCCTAGAGTTGAGCAGCATCCTACCATTAACCAGATTAATGCCTCAATAGAACAGAAAATGACTAACAATTGGCTTAGTTTCTGGTGTCATTCCAAGGGGATCCTGAACCTGACAGACTGGGAGGACATGACTGGCACACCACAATGCTTTGCCAGAGATGCCCTTCATCTGTCTCCCCCAAGCTGCAGAGTTCTGGTAAAGGCTCTTGCCTCCCCCATAGTGCCTTTTTTCGACAGTCATGAGGACAAAATTACCAACATGAAAAATTTTTCCAAATGAAATCTAAAAGTCATGCTGCTAAATGCTAGGAGTCTTAACATGAAACTGCACTCACTGTAAGCATTCCTCCCCCTGGAAGATGCTGTCATGTGTGCAGTCACTGAAACCTGGTTCAAAGCTGCAGATCACCCCAGCCTTACCAGGTTACTTGTCTACCATACTTTCACACCCCAAACGGGGGGCTACAAAGCCAAAGGAGGTGGTGTTTCAATATTTATCAAAGACATACACACCTCCAGGCTGGTCAAACAGTATGATGCACAGGAGACACTCCAGGTGCAGTTAACTGTTTATTTATTTACTTTTATTTAACATTTGTTTACTGGGAAAGTCCAACTTGGAATGAAGCCAATTTTCAGTGGAGGCCTGGGGAGAAGCACTCTAGATGCATGTAACTGTTGACAAAACACCCATTCAAATCATAGCTAGCTACATACCCCCAACCATGACTCAGGGCGCCCACTCCACCTATCTGGACTTACTTGAATCACTGAAGAGTCAGCCCCCTACCCTGATCCTGGGCAATGTTAACTACTCAACCATAGAGTGGAAGACCTATTCTAGCCCAAACATGAATGCCCAGAAATTCCTCGACCTTGTCAATAGCAATGCATTGGATCAGCTGGTCGACACCCACACGAGAGGTGAAAAGATCCTGGACCTGGTACTAACCAACTTGAGTAGTCACTGTAGCACTCCTACAGTGTCATCCTCCTTGGTAAGATCCAACCATAAAGTGATGACTTTCAAAGCCACCATCGCCCCTGACAACCCCCCACCCCCACACACGCCAGGGTCAAACAACATTTTTTTTTCCAAAGCTGACTACATCCTCCTGAGGGTAGGTATAAGCAGCTTCACAGCCACTGTCCCTTCAGTTGGAACTAACACTAATATCCAAGCCTACACCAAAAACTTATATGAGCACGTACATAGCTGCATGGACTCAGCAATACCAGACTGAACCAAATCATCTTCCTCAAAGAAGAGTAAACCTGTCTGGTGGACAGCAGAAATAAACAAACTCTATAATAAAAGGAAAAAAATGCTGTCCGGGACCAAGAAGGAGCAGGTGCCAAGTTGGAAGCAATCTCTCCTTTGTCTGAACAAGCAAATAAGGTCACTGGTGAAATCATCTAAGGCGAACTTTGAGTCCAAATTGGTCACATCCATTAAGGACAATCAAAAGACCTTCTTCACATACATCTGCAGTCTCAAAATATGCAAATCTGCACTGAACTGGTGGTCAAGAGCACCACATACACAAACTCTGTAGATATAGCCATTCTGCTGGCAGACAGGTTAAGTGAAAACTTCAAACCAGGACATCCCCAGCACCTGCCCCCTCCCCTCATCACCAGGGAGCAGGTCTTTAATGCCCTCTCAAAGGTAAAAAATACAGCCTCCATGGGACCTGACAACATCCGTGGCTGTGTCCTACATGAACGCAGGCAAGACTTCTCAGCACAATTAGGCACCTATTCAACCAAAGCCTGAGCACCGGCTTCATCCCAGCCGAATGGAGGACAGCCATGGTCATCCCTCTACACAAAGGTGGAGTGTACACCGACCCAGGCAATTACAGGCCCATCGGCCTAACAAGCCTGATCTGCAAGGCCATGGAACACATTATCATGGACCTTACAAAGACATTAGCAACCTCCAGACGCTTGACCCCACACAGTTTGTTTTTTGTCAAAGGGAGATCATGCCCGTTAAGCTTGGATGAATTCTTCAAAACAGTCACCACAGCCATGGATGAGGGGATGACTGTGTACACCATCTACCCTGACCTAGCCAAAGCTTTTGACACAATTCCCCACTTGGGCATAACAGATAAACTCTCCAACCTAGGCATCAACCCATATGCTACCAGACGAGTAGCTAACTGGCTCACTGATAGGACCCACTCAGTCAAAATAGGGGAAGGAAGACACCTTTAGTAGTAGACCTGTAACAAACAGCGTACTCCAAGGATTGGTCTTGGTGCCTGTACTGTTTGGGATATACTTTTCTGAGGTACAAGCCAAAACCAGTGGTCTGTGGCTGACCAAGTTTTCAGATCAAGGCATCCACCTTCCATGCCAGGTGGTGATATCCCCTGGTGCAAAATTTCTTTCGCCAATGGTTGAGGTGCAAAGCAAAGAGATCCACCTCTGGATTTCCCCACACTTGAGTGACTTGCACAAAGATCCTTTTGTGGAGCTGCCACTCATGGGGGTCCATAAAGTGTCTGCTTAAGTAGTCTGCCAGGGTGTTGTTGATCCCTGGCAGTTATTGGGCTATTAGGTGTAATCCCATGGAGAAGGCAGTCAACCAGAGGTTCATGGCTAGCCTGCACAGAGGGTAAGATTGTGTCCCTCCCTGCTTGTTGATGCACCACATTACTGTAGTGTTGTCTGTTTTGATAAGGAGAACTCCTAGCCTGAGTTCGGGCTGGAAGGATGTCCGAGCAATCTGTCTGCAATCATTTCTTATGGTTGATATGCAAGGGAAGGTGCTGGGCATCCCAAAGACCTTGGCTGCACCTGCCTCCTAGGTGGGTGCCCCAAGCGATGTCCAAGGCATCAGTGGTGATGGTCTGGCCGGTGGGACGGTGGATGAAAGGGAGACCCTGGTTCCTGGCACATGTCCCTACCCACCAGAGCAACTCTGCCCTTATACAGGGGATCACATGGACAGAGGTCTCTAGAGGCTGTGATACCACTGAAGTCTCATGTTTAGCCTGGCCAGAGGAATGAGAAGGATGTAAGAAGCCATGTATCCCAAGGCTTGCAAGGACTTGCTTGCTGTGTGGTGACTTTTGGATGCCAGCTGAGTAAAGTAGATAGGCAGGGAGCTCTGCTTTTCTGGGGGTAGGAAGGCCATTTGAGATGCTGTGCCCAGCAGAGCTCCTAGGAAAATGATCCTCCTGGAGGGAGTCTGCTTTCATTTTTTTTTCTCGTTGATGGTGAACCCCAAGGAAGTTATGAGGGTTTTGACGAAGTGTAGGTCCTGGAAAAGCTTTTCTTTGCTCTCTGCCTGGATAGGGCAGTCGTCCAGACAAGGAAAATCTGTATATTTTTGTGTCTGCAAAATGCTATGGCTAGGGACAAACATTTGGTGAAGACCCTGGGAGCAGTAGATAAGCCAAAGGGAAGAGCAGAGAACTGAAATTACTTTGAGCCTGCTCTGAAATGCAGGAATTTCCTGCAGGACTCCTTTATGGGGATATAGAGGTATGCATCTTTTAGGTCCAGGGTCACTAACCAGGCAATTTTGTCAGCAGTGGCAGTAACTACTGCAGGGTTAGCATTCTGAATTTGGGGACCACCAGGGATGTGTTCAGCATGGAAAGATCCAGGATGGGACGCCAATTTCACTCCTTTCTGGGGAATGAGGAAAATCCTGGAATAAAAGCTTTTGCCTACTTGATTTGCGGGGAAACGTTCTACTGCCCCCTGGGCTATGAGCATTAGGACGTGCTTTAATGCCTCTGCCCACTGACTGGGAGGGCTATGGGCTCCACCGCAAGAAAGACTGATGTAATGGCATCAGCTGCCTTGCTTTATAGCACTGACAACCTGACATCAGTCTACAGGTGACAGCAGTCGATGCAGAAAAACATTGACTCTATTATTCGGGCCGGCCGAGGGCTACCAAAGCAGGGATAACCCACAGGTGATGACTGCAACAGTGAAACACGAAGAACATCACCTATCCTATACAAATAGGCTAAAAGCCCTGTCCCTCTACTTAGTCTCGGACAGAATGCTTACAAGTGACCTGTGTCTGGCATACAAAGCCTTCTCAGACCCAGTCTTGATGGAGTTGCTGCATATTTGTAAATCAAACTCCACTTGTGCAACCCACATGCAAGGCCTCAACCTGGTCTGTGACATTAATAGAACTTGTTGGCTGAATAGATTTGTGTCCCAAAGACTCCATCTGTGGAAGAGACTCCCTTGCCATGTCAAGCAGAGTACCTCACTACCCTCTTTAACAGTAACCTGGATGACTAGATGGGAAGCAGAAAATACGCCCCTGGGATTCCACCTGTGCCTCTGCTGGACAGGGGAAACCGATGATGACTTTGTGGGAAGATGGGCGAAATTCTTGGCTAGGCTTATAAGGGTCCCCAAGCCAACAGCCTAGTATTGTTCTATGAACCTACTGGAGTGATAGATTCACATCCCAACATATCCCCACCTTTGCAACAATCTTCCAGGAGATGTCAAGCAAAGAAACATCTGTGCCACCTTCAAGGTAAACCTAGATAATTGGAGGGAAGCCTCAACCTCTCCCCTGGTCTATCTTGTGTTTATCTCTTTGAAGCTGGAGGGGAACCTCCGAATATGGATTACTGGCTAGACTTGTAATGGTGCGCAAACTACTTGCCTAATACTTATCTATGACCATATGAACTTCAGAGAATTCACTTTTTTCCCCGCATGCAGCTATCTCAGAGTTTGCATATTTAAGTAAGGGGTATAAGTTTTAGTAGCAACTATTTCACTGTTAATTCAGTACTTAATGATGGCAATTCTGAATGGTAACATTACTAATATACTGAACTTTACAATTAGAGCCAGGCATCTCAATCATACCACTAGTAGGTGGTGAGTAAAGTAACAGAGCATTAAAGTCAACTTCCTTATGATGCACATAGTAATCTGGTTTGACTAATAATGTTAGACAACAATGTAGAAAATTATTCCAAGCTCTTGTTTAAAAGAATAAAACAGATTATTTTATAGAATAATATGTCTGATTGTAACAGCTAAAAAGGATCGCATTTTAATAAATGGATGACAATCGGAAATCTAATTACTAATTCTACCACATTTCTGAACCATATAAGGAGTACGAGATGTGGGCTTGAACAATGTATATGCATAGATGGGATGGAGACAAAGGAGAAAAAGGGGTAAGGATGCTCCACATGTAAAGAAAACAAGGACAGGAGTACATGGCATCCATATCAACTCTTCCTGAATTGTCAACTGTTGAAATAAAGGTGAAAAAACTAACTGTATCTGACCAAATGTTACATACAGTAAGAATTACAAGTCCACAGTTACCAGATTTGTGTATAATAGGTTTCATGAGGGCACATGAAAATTCTAAAAGGTAAAATATGATAAATGAAGAGAAGATGTAAGGTGAGGCTGGGCTCATCTTTCTGAACGAACCAACCTGTTTTATCTGCCCAGGAAGAATAACTCAACAAAATATTTTGTCTGCCTAGTACTAAACAGATTGAAATGATGCAAAAGAATATTGTCACTGCCAACAGAAGTCACACCTTCATGTTCTCTTTAGAATTAATACTCAAACTAAGATTACAATGGCTTCATACAGTATGTGTTGATGTATTAAAACTGAACTAACAATTACCACAAGCTGTTGTTCTTCTTCTTCTTTCGGCTTTTCCCGGTTAGGGGTTGCCACAGTGGAACTCCGGTCCGCTAATAATTGGCAGCAGATTTTTATAGTGCCAAGGTGCCAGCCCAACCTTCAACGAAAGCACACTCATTCACGCATGTCTTTCAAACACCACTCGACCGCGGGGAGGACATGCAGACTCCACACAGAAGGCGCTCCAGCCAAGAATCGAACGGGAGAAGCTATTGCTGTGAAGCGACAACTCTACCGCTGCACCACCGCGGCTATTAACAATTACCACAAGTAAGTGTACCAAATACAGGAAAACTTAGTTTTCACAAATCCGATGATAATCATCATCACAGCATATGCATCTAAATGAGCAAAGAAAACACTGCAAAGAATGAAACCATATTTAAATGTACAGCATTGAAAACAGCAGAAAACAGTCACACAATACAAGATATATAAATCAAACTCCAAACAGGAAAAAAATTCACTTTGAACTCATGACATAAATCACTGAACTTCACAAAAACTGTTAAAACACCAAAGTAATTCAATTATTCAAATGGTCAAACGAATGACATACAATACTACTACAATCTAAAAAACACTTACTCCTTAAAAGATATTTAAACTTCAGTCCACAAACATCTAACGCACATCACTCATGCCATTCTTTTATTTCCTTATTATACCTGCTGGCTTGCCCTAAAATTTCTACATCATAGATTTCCATTTAAAGCACTGACAGCAGTCGCAGGACATAAACTTAATCCTAACTGTAAACTGAGATCTTCGTACATTTCCGTTTCCTGTTTACATGTCAAACCAAGCAGAACAACAGATCCCCATCTACTTCTACTTTAACAGATAACCATAGGAAAATATTAAAAAATATAAATATAAAAACGTACAACACATAAATAGCTCATCCTTTTATATACTAACTCTAGGGTCACAAAGCCATTAAAGTGAAAACTAAAAACACTAATCATTTACAGGTGACACAACACTACTCTACACTACAAACTGAAGAAACATTAATTCAACAAATAATCCACATAACCAACTGCATAAGATTATTCAACATAAAATGATTCTATAAACATCAGCACTGCCAGTTTTAGTGTACATGATATACTGTGATGAATATGAGAAAAAGTCTGAAAATGAGAACAATAACTGCTAAGCAAGTGAAAATAAAAACAGGCAACTGTTTAACCATGAATGAATAAAGAAAAGACAAGGTTAAGTGGAGGTAAACTCTACCGCATATTCGGTAACTAGTCACTTTACCTAACTAGATGTAATGAGCTACGAGTCCAAACAAGACCTTCACTGCAGGCACAGATCCATGCTCAAACAAGTACACCACCGCAAAACACATAACTTAAAGCTTCCTAAATGTTTAAGTACTACAAGAAAAGTGCGGAATATCAGGCTGAATCCTCAAATATATAATGCGCTACAGTGAGTGAAAGATTCTAAATAATGACATCTCAGAAAATTAAGACATTGATATATAACTCCAATGGATGCAATCAAAAGTAAATGTACTTACTAGGGAAGAAAATTAATTGTGTGCATTAAAGGAAAGAAAAAAATGCAAACATACTTCCAGATGCCACCTTATTAGGCTGCAGTTATGATTTATCAGTTAGGAAGTTAAAGTGGCAAAGAAACACATAGTCATTAAAACAGATAAAAATAAATATGCTCAATTAAACAAGTTAGACAGAAGTACATTTTTGTTGCAATTCTGCTGTATTATTACATGAACGACACTCATCTTGGCAAAACACATCTAAGTTGGCTGAATCTCTCCCTGAATTTTAAGGATGCTGCCAAATAGTTACTGCATACTACTTTGTACTTCAAGTTCTTTAATCTGATTGGGGAAGACCTGCCAGTAAGCAAAACTTCACACAGCCCCAGGATATAAGCTGTCGTCAAGTGACTTTGTCAGCGATACCTTAGCAGCCTGTGACGTTAAGACATTTAATTATGAGAGGTCATGTTGGAGTCATTGGACAAGGGCTCGGTCTTATGGAATGATGAGCCTTTTTGATTATGTAGGAGGATTACTGAGGGAACATGTATTTGTGAAGAAATATGTGCACGAGTGCAGTGCAAGATTATCCATCATAACTATCAGCCAGAATAAAAATATGTCATTATTTCTTCCTGAATGCACTTCCAAGTCTTGGAGACTTCGTCGCTCTTACAGTTTCTTAACTCTGGAAAAAAATGTGGAAATTAGTTTCTCCACACTGGTTATTTATGTTTTGAATGTCTCTGTTGAGATCCCTTAATGGATGTGTCACATTAAACATCCTAGGTTTAAAAAGAGCACAGTCATTCTTTGCTTTCAAGTAGTTCCTTCAGGAAATGGTTTGCACGGAGAACAGTGAATGAACTCATTTTATTTTTATTCTTATCACCAACTGTGGACCATGTTTACATACCTCTCAGCTGTCCACATTTTTGCCTCATATTTTTTGGTCTGTTCCTCATAAAACTTGTGGTTTTCTGGCAAATCACTAAATGGCTGAAACAACTAAATAATGGAATGCATTTGAATATCAGAGTTCAGTCTTTCAGAAAATGCATGCTAACACAAACTGCAATTTTTAGCAACTTTCGTAGTTTTTATGAGCAATATTTAAAATCTGTCCCTATTTTGGGGCCTTTTTTCCACCATTATTTTAGGCTTTGCCCAGATTTCTTGCTCTAAGAAGTTGAGATTTATGCATGTTTAGTAAGGTGAAGTTTCAGGACTGCTCTTGACAACAGTATCCCTGGCATAGACTTTATGGGTGTAGAAGTGCATGGTGAGACCTGGCACATTTCCACTGAAGATTCTTCATTATCCATCCCAGAAAAATAAAACTAAGTTTTACTTTATACAGTACCATTGAAGACAGTAGCATGAGTGACTGGAATAAACAACAGAAATAATTACACAATTTAACCTAATGTCTGACAGTTTTTAACCAATTTTGATAATTGCAATATCACTGATAAGCCTACGGCTACAGGTCTTCAGAAGCAAGCCTTCATTATTATGAAGACCATATGAGAAGACTCCTGTTATTACTGTTATACAGCCTTTCAAACCAGGCCTTCAAGACAGGATTCTAAATGTGGACTAAATGCCAGGCAGATGCTGTGCAGGGAACTGATCTCCATTTTCAGTGCTGACCACACCAACTGGAACTAGATTTGATAAGTACCCTTGATAATGGGAGACCAGCTGAGGCTGCTGGGGAAAAAGGATCAAGTGGCTGGAGGCCCTCTCTCTCTCTCTTCAGGAGGGGGGATAAGTGTTTTTTTAAATGAACTGCAACTGATTAAATAAAAGGGGAGGGGGCAGTCTGCATTAGGCAAGTACTCTCTGAGAATGGTGGCAAATATTGGCAATGGGGTATGCAGGTGGAAATAATCTGCTTTCTGTACTGACGTCATTGCACAGGCAGATGCAGGAATGGAATAAAAAATCCTTTTCTGCCCTGTAGTGCAAAAAAGATTGGGACCCACAACTCAGCCACTGCCCTTTTCACCCACAACAAATGGGCAGGCTCCTGCTCACCTGATATTGAAAAGGAAATAAACCCAAAAAACAGGAAACAAAGTGCACTTAATATCATCTAAATTACTTAAAATTTTGAGGGATGCAGAAAACACAAATGGCTAAGAGTAACAGTTCACCATCTGTTATGTTTAAATGTCGACTATTCACTATTGGAAAGTTTACTTGTAGCACAATTAAAAACAAATACTTAGTCCAGTAACACTGTTTCTGATACACACCTACTCCACATAATGAACTTAATTATGTATGAATGACTGCAAATCCTGTGCGCCTTGTTCAAACCTGTCAAGTGATGTGGGAGTCCAATCAAAAATTTCAACAAGCAATTCATAAAGTGAACTAAATAAAAATGTGTGTAGATCTAAAGTGATGTAAACAACAACTGCTGTTAACAAGTTTCCTGTCCTAAACAACAACTAAGGTAAGATGACCCACTACCAGGGAACATTTTGACATGTGATACAGTTCTATAATGGGAATGGTACAGATCACTACATGAGTTGCCATTGTAATAAATGTTTTTATTACAAAAATATTTTTTTTCTTCAAAGTGTTATTGGCCTTCTATTTGCTGAACTTAACAGACCCAACACTAGCAACATTATGGCTGGAGTACAAGGCAAATAATTAACTTGCAGAAAATGTTTCAGCTGCACAACAATATGTCGAATGACACATCTGATGTAGCCTGCTTTTAAAAGCTGAAATGTTTGACATGCTGGGAAGACTACCTTCAGTGGCATTTAAACGCAGGTTGTTAATATAGCTGACACATCTTCACTTAATGGGGCTCTGATTCCTTGCTTCCAAATTCAAAACAGCAACTGTATGTCTTCTTTACTGAACATGGTTGCTGACTGGTAAACAGTGATCACAGATTCCCTAGAAGCGTTTATACCACAGCAAACACACACTGACATCAGTAACAACTCTTTTACAGTATCAGGCTCTGATAGCTTACCCCTAAGACTTCACCAAGAATCTGTATATGGCTCTTAACTCCAGAAGGGCTAGTTCAGGTTCACACGTTCTCTAGTCAGTGATGAATCTGCTAAAGTTGCAGGTTGGTTTTAATGTTCTGTTTTTTTTTTCTTGCTACCACTCTTTATATTATCTCTGTCTCTCTCTCTCTCTCTCTTTCCTCAAGAAAAGACAGCCCTGCCCACTGAGGTAAGCACAGCAAGACAAACCATCTCAGGCATTCTGATTTTCTTTCAAGGCTCGGGCTGCTGAGTGATCCCCGAAACATCCTGACACCCAAGTAGCATACTGCGAGAAAGGCATGCCTGTGTCAGGTATGGTGCCCCTCCCTAAAGCAAGACAAATCTATCGGGTATCTTCTCACAGAGAAAATGGTCATGCAAATATCATCAGTGGAGAGCAAATATCATCAGTGGAGAGCACAAAGTCATGTACCTTCAAGAAATCCACTGATATTCACAGTTCCTGGCCACTTAGTGACATAATGTACCTGAAATCTTTGCCAAGGGGAACCCACACTCATTGCTGCAACCCCTCCTCCACCAGGAAAGCAGAGTGTGCTGCCAACAGAACAGTCGTTTCCATCCCAGCCAACACTCCCACAGTGTGTTGCTTGGTAGGAATACATTCACCTCTGATGCCATGCAGACACAGCAGGGATGGCGGTTCTAATCCAATGCCAGGTGCCTGGGATTTATGTTCCAGTACTGACACTTTAGTGCATCATAAGGGTACATCCTTCATTCCTGCAGTGCGGCCATTAAGGAGAGTTGTTAAACTGAGTTCCCATTTTCCCAAGTTGGCAGAAACTCCTCAGAATGCTGTAAAATATCATGTGGCACTTACCAAAGAAAAAGTGGTGTTACACTTTTTTTTTATTAAAAGAAAGTTACAAAAGTACATTACCCTGCCTTGTTTATTTACTTTAATTAAAGATTGACCCCAAACCCATTTACAAAATATACTTCAATGTTTTTCCCAGAGTACACCCAAACCACCTTTACAGAACAATCTTATCTAACAATGTTCCCATCTTTAAAATGAATCTCATGCACATTTCCACATCCACATCTGCAAGACTGGCAAAGTACCTTATCCTAATTTCATAGGTAGGTACTAGGCTATCGACCCAAGGGCCTACGTAAGCCTAGCCAACAAGGTTCCTTGGCTTACGCCACCCAAGAAAGTTATTTTCCTGTGCCACTGTGCAGCAGAGAGACAGAAGTGATCCCTGGGGTGCATTTCCTATTTCCCATCCACTCATCAAGATTCTTCTTGAAGAGTGCTAATGAAGAACTTTGCTTGCCATAGATGGGTAGCCTGTTGTATTTTGCCATAAATTTATTTAAGAACTAATGTCATATGAAAACTACTAACTACTACTACACACGTTTTCATAAAAGAGCACTCCAGTTCTACAAACCTGACATTTGCCATTCTCCCCATTGCCTTTCTCACACCTTCCAAACCTTTTTGCTGTAAGTAAACTCCATAAAAAAGTTATTGTTCTTCTATGATGTTACTATACTCAGGTCGTAAATAATATCTCTACTCCAAACTCAAACTGCTGCCCACATGTAGCTTTCTGGCATTCAAGTGGAACTATCTTATTTATCACCATTATCAGGGTACAACTATCCATAAACATTCTGTGTTTTACATCACTTTCATATGTCTGCCTAATGTCATTTCTTCTACACCTAAATCCCATGTTTTGCAATTATCTGATTACCTTCTTTCCATCCTCTCTCCTGTGACCATGCTCTATCTCCCCATCCCATAATTATCCACAATCTTCTAAGTCCAAAAACACTGCTCACCATATTACCTACATACATTGTTTTAACAAATTATACCATACATCTGTTACTTTGAAGCCTGTTAACTAATCTCTAAATACACTGCATTTATTTTAATAAAAGGAAGCATTCTTGAACCTTATCAATGAAAGTGTCACACTCAAAACCTTAGTTTCAGAAACTTTATCACCAAAGTTGCATACGCTATTAATCTGGCTATAAAATACTTATAAACAAATATCCTTTTTTGTTTATTAAACTCCACATCTTCCAGTTTTCAACTCTACCTACTACCTATTGCCATCTGTTACTTTCAAGTCCATTCAGTCTAAACAATGTACAACAAATATGTCTACATTTACCTTTTTCCTAAATCCATTGTGAACAATCACTTTAAACAATCCCCGTCTTTGTGTCTTGTTAATACCCTTTCACCTATTCCCAAGTTCATAAGTTCATAGGTAGGTACTAGGCTATCGGCCCAAGGGCCTACGTAAGCCTAGCCAGCAAGGTTCCATAGCTTACGCCTCCCAAGAAAGTTATTTAAAGAACTCCCTGCCTGGGACAGTGGTTAGTGTTACTGTCTCACAATGTTTGGTAATTTGATAGAGTGACTTCCCTGTGCAATTTGCAGGTTGTCCCTGTGCCAGTGTGGGTTTTCAGTAGGAGTACCTGTAGCCACCAACATTAAAAAACATGATCTGGCAGTTAGCTCAGAGGACTAATGCAACTAGCTGTTAATGAACTGTCTCCTATAGTCCAGTTTTTGATTTCCTCAGTCTCCATTTGTCTATGTTATGACCAAACAATACTCCTGGGTCAACCCTGAAAGGGAGACTTGAGTCCTGTAGGCTTACCCAATTAACAGACAAGACATAAGTGAAATTATGTTCCAACTAAACTGCCCACAAGTGTGCATAATATCATGACTTTATGCAAGTTTGCATTGACATCCACAGTTAGATTATTCTGATAGAATAAAAATAGCCACTAGAAAGTGCAACAAAAAATAACTGCAGTTAATGCGTTAAACTACTTTCACTTTAGGTGTTGCAATATTGGCAGGACTAAAATTCTTATACTGGGGATGGAATACATTCAGTACTATTTTAAAACGTGCTTTGTTGGAAAGCAGGCAGCATATTCTTGTAACTACATGCTACAGCACATGATGGTTTTATTTTTTATTTGTACTCTGCTCCAGAATTTTTTGCCAGGATCAAGATAGTGTAGTATAGCAAGTCAAGGAATAACTGAACCATGCTGTTTGGAGGGCAAAATAAAAAAAGTGCACACTGTTTTTGATGGCATATATCCATTCAGTGTCTTGGTAAGAAAACTGTTAGCCTTGAGGGGGGTAAGTACAGAAAAGCCACATGTATATAGAAGAGGGGTGTGTTTGTGGATGTGTGTAGGAGCATGGTTGCACTTACCTGGCTGCTTGTGTGTGTTTGTGAATGTCTGCTTGTATGAGGGTTTGTGTGCACATGCATGTTTCTGGGTGATTCTGCAATTGGGTTGTGTGCGAGTTGGAAGAGGAAACAGTGGTGCAGCTATCTGTTTAATTCAGAGACATGATTATGTCTTGTTAATTAGATGTTTCTCCTTGTTGCTCCGCCATGTCTCTAAATCTTATTATAGTGTCATTGCACTATAAGACACTATGCTTTCTGAATCCAAGATATTGTTTTTTCTGTGTTGTTGGTCTCAGCATAAAAATAATTAACTTCTTAAATGGCCATGCTCAATCTGCTGGAGTGTATATCACCTAGCTATTTGCTACTTAATGCTCATGTAGGAATCAAACTGTAGAGTTATTTCCTTGGAGAAGGTAAAACAAACAAAAAAAATAATAATAAAACCATCATGTGCTGTAACCTGTAGTTGCAAGAACATGCTGCCTGCATTCCAACAAAGCATGTTTTGAAATAGTACTCAATGTCTTCCATCCCCTTGTACACACATTTTAGTCCTATCAATATTGCAACACCTAAAATAGTCCAGAGCATTAACTGCAGTTATTTTTTGTTGCATTTTTTTTCAGCGGCTGTTATTCTGCCAGAATAACTGTGGCCGTCAACACAAACTCACATATAGTGGCCCTCACCAGTGTAGCACAACAGACAAAAGCCTTCTTACACTTGTAGTGCTACAGCAGTCACTTAATTACTACAGCGTAATGCACTAAGCAATCCTACTATGAACAAGATTGCTCAAGCGTTTTAAACATTTCTGAATAGAAGTGTGTGTGTGCTTGAGATTAACGCTTGCAAATGTCAAAGACATGTATGTCGTCAAAAAAAAGTTTGCAATGGCCTTGCCTTCACCTTCTACTTTGACACAAGCATGATTTGATTGCTAAAGGAATAAAGCATAAAAGCACAAATTAATGTATACTGGATATCTCTCAGATAAAGCTAGGAACAAGAAGAAATTTTAACCCATGATCACATTTGCAGAGATAATTTACACAGGAGCAGTATTAAGTGGTATGTTTTTAAGAGTAAAAAACAAATCTGAGGTGACAGATTCACTTTTCTATCTAAACATTGCTTCTCTATTCCACATATTTTCTTTATTTTTGCTTTTGTTCGAGATGACCAGGCAAGTATGTTAGTCCTAAAATGGTTCTTTTATAAGAAATTATCTAAACTGGTAGTAATACAGTACATTCAAAAATTGTAGGACTGGGTGGTAGAAAAATAAAAGGAAAACAATCAACATCTATACATATATATATATATATATGTACACACACACACACACACACACACACACACACACACACACACACACACACACACACAATAACAATGAGAAATAGAAAGAAAAAACATGTAAATTAAACCAGCAGCCCTGTCAATAAACAGCAAAAGTATGTGAGTGATAAAAAATAAAGAGCTGAGAAGGGACCTACTCAGCAGAACAGTTTTCTTTGAGACCATATGGACCCTTCTAAATTCAAGAGCTTCACGTTCTTTCCTTACCCCCCGTGGTTATCCGCTACCAGGAATGTACTAAAACTTAATGAAGAGAACTAGCATTCCAAAACTTTGTGGGCTGAAGTGTTGTTGCTGCTGCTCTGAATCTGCATAGCAATCAATGTATTTGGATTCCTTGCAGAAACTGCACTGGCCTTTTTAAACTGATGCAAATTCATTAAAGAAAAATAACTGTTTCAACAGGACTAAGTCAGGAAAAACAATGGCACATGATACTGAAGACAGAAAAAAAAAAATCCCTGGGCACTAGTGTCATACAAATTACTTTACAATGATGCAGCATAAACTAAAAGAAAAACCTTGTCAAGCTAGAGTTTTCACTGTGTGATATCTTACACTTCTTGTAATAGAAGCTCATGGGATAAATGCAAATGACCTCTTAAGGACATCAAGATTTCAACTATAAGGCTTCTGAATGTTCATCACTTTTTAGTTTTTCCTTTTTAAGTCTTTATGGACACATTTCACTAATTGGTTGGTCTGTGTGACATTTTTACTTTTTGATGTATTTGTTATTTTGCAGACACCTTAAAGGTTATGGACATCAGCTGGGTATAAAGATCCTGTGTTTCTAGAGTATAGCCAAGCTGTCCACATATGCTGTGCTGACAAAGTCATAAGAAGGCCGAAACAAGCATGTCCACAGCTAGTGGGGTTTGGCTTTATTGGCCTAAATGTGTCCATAAAGTCTTAAAAAGGAAAAATTAAAAAGTAGAGAGAGGATAGTCGGTGCCATGTAAATTGCTGGAGTCGAAGCAGGAGAGGGCGTTAGAACAGTAGACGCCGGAAAAGTCTACATTGAAGAAACAAAATCGGTGCCGGTAAGGAAGTCTGAACCGAGGGGACCCTCGGTTGCGATGAGGTGTAGGGCAAAACTCGGTGCAAAAGTAATGGATGGTGCCAAAGGCTTTGGTGCAGAAGATCTAGGCACCGAAAGCCCCGGGGCCGAGGAAGTCAAATCCGAACTAGAAAGTATGGCTTTCTTAGGTCTCGGTTCCTGGTGGTCCCCCAGCAGGAGACGATAGAAGAGACTTGGCCTTCTTGTGTTCATCTCTTTTCTTATGGGAACTAGGAGGGGTTGAAGCCTTCGGACCTAGAAATAGTCTCTGAAAAGGAAGACTTAAGTAGTCCCTTTAAAATCAGTTTATTTTTCCTTTCCACCAAAGTCCTGTTAGAAAAGCTAGCACAAATCCCGCAAGGCGGGTCAACAGTCCAGTGAGGCACACAAACAGTAAACACATAACGCATGTGCATCCGAAATAGGCAATTTATGCCCACAATCCACACATCTTTTAAATCCCGGACCGGAGGAAGAAGGTATCAACAATGGTACGAGAAATAGTAAATAAAAATCTGTCCAGGCCACCAGTAAATGAACGTAGAAGCTTTATATATCCACAATAAAATCCACAATGAGCGCTTTCGTCTCCTTACAAGACTTCATCAGATAAAATTCACTTATGCTGCCCTTATTATTTATAACAATCCTAGTAATTACCAATAATGTCTAATTAAAATTTTAAAGACCCTAAGTCCAGTTTTTTGTATATATATATATATATATATATATATATATATATATATATATATGTATATATATATATATATATATATATATATACATATATAATTGTAATACATATTATGTGCACATCTATCCATATACAATTACAGGAAAACACAATAAAATACTTAAACATAAAATGCTAAATCTTTACTCTTTCAATTTCTAAAAAATAATACATATGTAGCAAATTAATTCACACCCTCATGGATTTGGCTGCTAATACAGGCTTTATACTCACATACTCATTGAGACCAGGAAAAATAGCGGCCTTTAACCTTAGTTGCCATTTTAGTTCCATGTTTAACAATACATTCTTCATGTCCCCACCCCTGTTGTTACTTTTAACCATATCAATAATAGCAAATTTATAACCTTTGAAAGACTGACATAAAACTGAATGTTTGAACAAGGATATATAAAGCTTCTATGTTCATTTACTGGTGGCCTGGACTGATTTTTATTTACTATTGGAGTTTTTACTGTGATATTTATTCTCTTTATTAAATGGCACGAGAAATACCCGAAGGTAAAGCAGGAAAGATTTTACCAACAATGGTAAAGGAGTTACCTCACGATAAGAAGAAAGAAGGCTAGAAAAAAAAAAAAACAAAATAGAGTCACTAGATGCGATAGGGTAAGAGATGACTATTTAACCAAATTTAAACTGAGAAGAACTGCAATAAGATTATGTATTATCAAAGAAATTTTACTTGGCTCAAGAGAAGTGGCTTGACACGACTGAATGGCGACAAGGGAAACAAAATCTAAGGTAATAGGGAGAGGGGAATTGTGGGTAAGAGTTTAGCTCGAGAGTTTGTGGCTGTCACGAGCTTGGAAGATGGCCGGCCCGGTTCCGAGGTCGGAACCGATAACATAAGGAATGAATGAGGATTAACAATATCAGATCTATTTTTATATTTTTTTTGTTTGTGTTTGTTTGCTTTTAGAACATCTTAGCAGATTGAGTGTTCCATGTAGCAGTTCTTTTTTACTGTAAATTTCATACAAGGTGTACATTTAGTTAACTATGTGGATTGCAGGACTGTTTCAGCCTTTGTTGATGTAGTTCTGCATTAAATTTTCCAAAACATCAGTATATTTGAAACAGCATAATGAGGTGGTTTATGTATAATGCATATTATACTGTTTAGATATCTGCAATACATGCCTCATTTATTATATCTGAAAGTTATATAAGTTGTGGTTGGAACATACTAAAAATGTACTTATTTTGCTAAAGTGTTAAATCACTTGGTTTCCACTAATTATTTAGTTGGAGGGAAAAAGGTTGTTAGCAGTGATTGATTTAACAGTGTTTAAAATGTTTAGGCTTGTGATATAATTTTGTGTCTGATGAAGCATAGGAGTACTATGCGAATGCGCTTCAATGTTTTTTTACTAAATAAATTGCTTGGTTTTATGCCATGCATGTGTCCTTTGCCTGAGTATGGCAGAAGGTTTGAATATTGAGCTGGATTTTAATCCCACTGCTGGTGCATCTTCTAGAGTGGACTGTTTTAGTAATTTGCTACACAGTGAAGGTAATATACTTTTATTTCTCGAGATGGAGGGTAATGGAGCTGATGAATCTGATGGTGTAAATTTACATGAATATCTGAAACTTTGTAAAAAGCATTAAGAAGCCTTTGTCAAATTAAAGGAAATGGCAGTGGCAAAGGAAATATCTTGAAGCATGTGTGCATTTTAAAATAGTACCATGGGGGTTACATGCGACAAAAATGCTCAGAAATGGCCAGTTTTATCCAGATTTACTATCTAAATGGCAAAAACTGAACCTGGAAACTAGTTATGGCTATATGCAGCTGTTGATACAAAATTATGTTCAAGCTGAAGAATATTTTGAGACTGAACTTCACATGACAAAAAAGAAACTGTGTGAGCTGCTACCTAGAGCTGTAGTAGATAAAGCTGTGAGGCAGCTTACAGATTTTGTAACTTCTTTTGAACTTACAGTACAGCGGCGGGGAATGACCAAGCTGGACAGAGATTTGAGATATTTTAAAGCAAGCAATGTTTTTCCTGGCCTAATGGTAAAGAGCACAAGTCTGTTTAAATCTGTGAGCACTGCAGGTTTCTATCTGAAGACTAATTTTGTTCAAGACTTTACTGGGGCAGGGCCAGAAACACCTTTGACTACTAATGTTCATTTTTCTTCTTCTTAGGATGCAGCCAGCATTTCTAGTGACAATGGCATGGCTGCTGTATCTAACTCACAAGCTGAGACTTAAAAACCACAGTGTCCTTGACAAAAGACTTAAAATCTCTCAAGTCTCTCTCTCCGGCTTGGTAATTTTTTGCTGCTGTACTGTAGGTTCAAATGTTACAGGGAGTGTGACCTCCTTAAGGCTTTGTCTGCTGCGGTTCTAGGTAGCAGTCCAAACAGTTTTTGTCAAGTGAAAATTTTCTTCAGCTTGAACAGAATTTTGAAAAATGAAGAAGGGAGACTTTTTGCTGATAAGTACCTTTTTGGCAGTTTTTACTAACTTCACTTCTAAAAGCTGTTTTATAGTCTTGCTACTATTTCTACTGGATTTTTAAATCGTTTTATTGTTTGTGCACTTGGTTTCTACTTAAATTCAAAGTTTAAACTGCATTTACTGTTGTAGGCTACACACTCTAGCATGATAGCCTTTTCTGTGCTTATTTACTGTTTAATTTAACCTTAGAAACAAAAAAAAATACTGTTTGTTTGTTTCCTGCCCTTTTCTATACTAGAATAGTCCAGGTCCCAGATTTGCTGGTTTCAGGACTTTATTTTTGCGTTTCTGAGTTGTCCAGACCTTGCTGTGGCAGAGGGAAGTCTGTTTATTAGTGGGAGTGGTAAGCACTGAGTTGTCGCTAGAGGAGTGGTTCCCAGCTCAGGAATTGTATCTCATTGGCTGTTTGGGGCTGCTTTCTATCCCTTTCAACTTCTGGCTTAAATGCGCATCACACAGCACCGCTTAGCTAGGGTTAAACTATTACCGGTGACAGAAAGTCTGCTCTTCAAGTTTTCCCAGTTTTAACACTCAAACCAGATTCTTTGAGCTTAGCACTTGCTTAGAACTCGTAAGCACTAGATATTCTATAAACTGCTACACCACTCAACTTTCTTTACTAAGTAAAGAGGAAAAAGGTTCTAGTACTTAAGTAAATAGGCACCTGTCCAGGCATGTCTAAGGGTCAGCTCCCGGTGTTTTCTCCTGTCCACCTGGTGAATCTGGGCATCTTGGGCAATGTAGCAATTGCCTCATGTACACAGACCACCCTTTCTTACCACCCAACACTACAACCTATGAGACATGCACTTATATAGCCAGGCTGGAAGCCAAACTCTCTCCAGCCAAGACTGGACTAGTCAGTCAAGAGGAGAAAGTAAACACCCTCACCACACCATGCACAACACATAGTCCTTCAAAATCTTCACCACCAGAACCCACATGCAGCAACAAAACACACCTACATTCACAGAGGCGCTTAATAAAAATCTGCCCAAGTAACAGAGACCTCCAAAGCTGAAACAGACTATCTGGACCTCGCCAAGGCCTTTGACACCATCCCCCACTCTGGAATCATAGATAGACTTACTAAGCTGGGTATTAATCCCTACGTCACTCGATGGGTTGCCAACTGGCTTAGTGACAGAACCCACACTCTAAAAGTAGCCGACTCCAAATCCAGCTCCAGACAAGTGACAAGTGGAGTACCTCAGGGTTCAGTCCTGGGAATGCTCTTGTTTGGCATCTACTTCTCTGAAGTACAGGCCAACACTAAGGGACTCTGGCTAACAAAGTTCGCAGATGACTGCAAACTGGGAGCCATCATTGAATCCCCAAATGATGTGGATACTCTACAAAAAGGCCTTACAGAAACAGATGCTTGGTGCCAGAGCCATGGGCTCAAGCTCAATGCCAAGAAATGTATAGTTATCCCCTTTGGGAAAAAACATTTGCCCGTGAATTACCACACAGGTGGCAGTACACTAAACACCGAAAGTGTGATAAGAGACTGGGGGACAGTTGGACAGTGGTCTCACTTTCGATAACCACATCGCCACAACAGTCAGGAAATCCTATGTGGCACACGTCATCACTAAGGGCTTTTCATCCATAAAAAAGGAGGTAATTGTCCCACTGTACTCATCCCACAGTAGACCCATTATAGAATACAATGCCCTGTTTGGTATGCACCTCTCAAGACATCTGCAACTGGAAAGGCCGCAGAAATACCTCACTAAAAGAATCACAGGTCTAAAAACTCCAGCTATACTCTGTCGCATATCGTCTATTCAGAGGTAATCTCTACTTAACATACAAGGCCATGTCAAACCCAGAGCTGTTGGACATGCTACACAAAGAAATCCCAATCCCTCAGAGCCACACGCTCCAGGGATCTAAACCTTGTCATCACAATAAACTAAACATGCTGGAGGGATAGGTTCCTGACCCAGACTCCCCATACGTGTCAAGCAGAGCACCTCTTTGGCCCTTTTCAAAAGGAACCTTGACGATTGGATGGGAGAAAGGAAATTCACCCCAGGGATCACGCCCTGCTACACAGGAGTCCGGGGAAGTAAATAGTGTGGGACGAAATAGCCAGGGAACTGTTATGGCTAGGCTTGTATAGGCCCTAGGGCCGATAGCCTAGTACCAACCTATTAACAAATAGTAAAGAATCATGGCCATTCGGAAGCCATAAAGTTGACCCACTTGATGTCCTTAAGGGGTCATTTGCATATATCCCATGGGCCTCAATTACAGAAAGTTTAAGGTACCACACAGTAAAAACTCTAGCATGACAAGGTTTTTCTTGTAGGTTTTACTAAATGGGTTGTCTGTATGACCTTTTTACTTAATGATGCAGCAGAAGTAAGAGAATCCTAAAAGCCCTAGCGAGTGAACAAAAAAAATGATGCCAGAAATACAAGCAGGTAGATTTGAAAAGTGAACCTACAAGCAGACTTCAAATAAGGTTAAGTTATATAAAACAGAGAATGACTGATGCATTGTGGTTAAATTAAACACTGATAAAGACAACTATTAAGTTGAACAACATCTGAAGAGATTCCAGCTAAGCATGCACAAGTTCAGACTGCTGAAGCAAATGCTGGTATCAGCAAAAGTGATACTACACTTAACCAACAGACTATGGTCTTGGGTTCTACTTATGGATGTTATTTATCCATTTTTCTTCATGGAGACAAAGACTTCCCAGAAACATAAATGATTGCCCAGTAGTCTGGAAAGCACTATAAATGCTGGTATTCTGTTTAGCAAAACAAACAGAAATCCGGAGTTCATTAACTCTCCAAATCTGTTTATTTTTTTTTTTAAAAGAAAAGCATCACTAATGTCATACAAGTGGGTCAGAACCGGGAAAAGATGATGTTCCTCCTTATGACATGTCCATTAATATCACAGAATGTATTTTTCTAGTGTTTCACTGAGAAGAAAATTGTAACAATAACAGAGACATCTCCTTAAAGGGATAACAGCCAGTTCGCAATTTACATAAATAGTATATTACAATAAACAAATGCAGAATTACATTTCTCTCTATTATTTCACAAATAAAACTTCTCAGATTTTGGAATATGTACAACCTAGGCGTATAGTGGTGTGGCATTTTTACTCAACTAAAGCTTTCACATGAAAGAAAGGAACTCCCTTCCGAGAGCTTGTTCACTGAGATATTTACAGAAATATGAAAAATATGCTTAATTGTATAATTAAATTTTTGACAGTCTATCAAGATGTGCGATTTACAGTGCAAAATATCAATAAAGTACAGTTGTGTACACTTACAATAAATGTAGATGTTCGAGTGTATTCACTGCTGCAGTCATCATACTTGGGTTATCCTGCCAGGGTTAGTCCTCAGTCGGCCCAAATACCAGAGGCTTAGTATTTCTGTGTCGGTTGCTGTCGCTTCAGGACTGACGTCAGGTCATCAGTGGTATAAAAGCAGGCAGGCGACACCATTACATCAGTTTTTCTTGCCCGAAATAGAGAGCGAAGTTCTGTTGGAAAAACACCACCAGTAAAAAGTAAATACCAATAGCCCTGTAAGGAGTGAGAAAGAGAGAGAGAGAGACAAGGGGGCTGGAAGGTGGGAAACCAGGACTGCAACAGTGAATACACTCGAACATCTACACTTATGGTAAGTGTATACAACTGTACTATGTTAGTCGTGTTTCACTGTTGCAGTCATCACACTTGGGTTGATTCCCAAAGCTGAAGAATGGGTGGAGGCAGTCAAGAAGAGTTGGGGCTGGCTAGTATGCCCTGCAGGACTGCGGTTGCAAAGCCTGCCCTGGATTTGGAAAAGACAGGCAGGTGGTAATGCATGGTGAAGGTATGAACAGAACTTCAAGTTGCAGCTTCCAGAATGTCCCTGGTAGGGACTCCTCTGAGAAAGGCTGTAGAGGTTTGAAGTTGCCCTAGTGAAATGTGTTCTGGCCCCTTGAGGAGGTGGTTTCCCATGGTGTTTGTAACAGAAATGGATACAGTGTGCTATCCATTTGGAGATGGTTTGTTTTGATATGGCCTTGCCCTCTGCCCCTGGTGCAAAGCTGACTAGTAACTGGTCAGACTTCCTAAAGGGCTTAGTCCTATCAAGGTAGAATCTGAGCTGTCTGTGCACATCTAAAGAGTGCTGGATCCTTTCCTCCTTATTTTGAGGATTAGGGAAAAAGGTGGGCAAATTTATAGATTGGTTGAGAGCCACACTGGACACCACTTTAGGCATGAAAGTTGGGATAGTCCTGAGGGAGACCCTGTCAGCATGAAAAATAATGAAGGGTTCCACAGCCAAAATTGCTTGTAGCTCAGACACTCTTCTAGCTGAAGTGATGGCCAGAAGCAAGGTTATTTTCCAAGAGAGGAATTTTAACTCTGCTGATGCTGTAGGCTCAAAGGGGGGGTAGCGTGAACTTTTCCAACACAAAATTAAGATCCCAAGCAGGGTTAGAGGCTCTTCTTGGTGGCCTTAAGTTGTTAGCCCCTCTCAGGAACTGCTTGATGAGAGGGTGTGAGAAGAGAAGTGGCTCAATGCTGTAATGAGCCAAGATAGCAGAGGCATGAATCTTAATGGAAAAGAAGGATAGGCCTCTGTAGAGTAGGTCTGCTAGGTAATCCAGGATGAGAGGTAAGGAGGTCTGTGCTGGATCCGCTCCTTTAGTCTAGATCCAGGAAAAATACCTTTTCCACTTCTCAGTATAGGATTTTCTTGTACTGGGTCATCTGGCTTCACATATGACATCCACTACCTTCTTGCTTAGGCCAGCCACTGGACGAGAAGTCAAGGAATACACCAGGCTGCAAGGTTCAGGGTCTGCAATTGCGGATGCAAGAACTGTCCCTCCTGCTGAGTCAGGAGAGTTGGGATCTAGGGGAGGTGCCATGGAAGCAATGGTGACACACTGCGCAGTAGTGGCCAGTCTGGGGCAATCAGGATTGCCCTTGGTCTTTCCTCCCTTATCTTGAGTAATACTCTTGTAAGAAGAGGTAGAGGGGTAAATGCATAGATTGAGATGTTTGCCCACTGGAAGGAGAGGGCAACCACTTTCCAGTCCTTGCTGTGAGGTTCCCTGGTGCAGAATTTGCTGAGCTGGTGGTTGTAGGTGGGAGGCAAATAGGTCCACCTTCAGGGTACCCCATTTCTGGGTCATATGGATGAAGGTGTTGTAGTTTAACTGCCACTCATGTGGGTCTAGGAGATTTTTGCTTAGGTTGTTTGCCAGAGAGTTTTGGTTGTCTGGCAGGAATTGAGCTTGCAGGTGAATATGCATGGCTGAGGCCATGTTCCACAGGGTCATGGCTAGCCTGCAGAGTGGGTAAGAGTAGGTTCCTCCCTGCTTGTTGATGTAACACATCACTGTGGGGTTGTCGGTTTTGATTAGTAGAGGCCCTGGAGAGAGTAGGGATCTGAAGGCTGTACAGCTAGCATCTCTTTTTGGTTGATGTGCAGATGAATTTGATTTGGGCTCCAGTGGCCCTGAATGCACCTGCCGTCCAGATGTGCACCCCAGGCATAGACTGATGCATCTGTGGTTAGGGTCTGGGTGGCATGGAGTTTTGTAAAGCAAAGCCTCTTGTTGTGGTTGCATGCTGCTGCCCACCAAAGGAACTCTTTCCTTAGACAAGGTATCATAGGTATGACAGTTTCCAGGTCCTGAGAATGCTGGCACCAAAGACTTTTTAAGTACCACTGAAGTTTCCCCATATGCAGTCTGGCATACGGAATTAGTAGAATGCAGGTGGCCATGAACCCTAGAGCTTGCAGGATTTTCCTTGCGGATAGCTGGGTTCTGGTGGCCATTTGAGAGAAGTAGCCCATCAGATAGGCTTGTTTTTCTGGAGTAAGGAATGATATCTGGGATGCTGTGTCCAAGCTTGCTCCCAGGAATACAATTTTTTGACTGGGGACTAGTTTGGATTTCTTTTCATTGACAGACAATGTACCCCAGGGAGGTTAGAAGATCCTTTACAAATGTCAGGTGCTGCAATAGCTTTTCCTGACTGTCTGCCTGAATCAGGCAATTGTCGAAGTAGGGGTAAATTTGAATATTTCTCTGTCTGCAATAGGGAATGGCTGGAGCCAGGCATTTTGTGAAAACTCTGGGAGCAGTGGATAAGTCAAAGGGAAGTGCAGAGAACTGATAATGCATAGATCCTGCCCTGAAACAAAGATATTTCCTGCAGGAGTCCCTGATGGGGATGTGCAGATAGGCCTCCTTTAGGTCTACGGTGGCTAACCAGGCATCTTTAGACAGCATAGGGAGAATCTGCTGTAGGGTGAGCATTTTGAATTTTGGTGCCACCAGGAAGGTGTTTAGAATGGAAATATCTAAGACTGTGCGCCAGGTGCCCACTTTTCTGGGTACCAGGAAAAGTCTGGAATAAAAACCTTGGCCTATCTGTTCTGCAGGAACAGGCTGCATTGCCCTTATGGAGAGCAGGGACTGAACTTGGTTTTATGCCTCTGCCCACTGGTTTGGAGAAAGGTCTGGGAATCCTTTTGGGGTTGGCAGCATGTGGAAATAAAATTTGTACCCCTGGGATGCTATGTTGAGGATCCATCGATCGTTGGTGATGGAGGTCCAGTTTTTTGCATGGTGGGCAAGTTTTCCTCCTAGGGGCATGAGCAATTGGGCAGAGGTGAGGGGAAGAGTTGAGAAGTCATTGTGAATTCTTTCCATAAGGGGGTGGCTTAGCACTCCCTGTTTTAGAAGTGGAGGTACTCCATTGCTTAGATCTCTGCATACTCTGAGACTGTAGTCTGGGGGTTTTGTTTCCCCTAGGTCTGGTTTGATGTGGCCTTGCGGTGCCTGGAAAGGACCAATGTTTTGAGGGGCAATGCCTACTGAATCTTGAAGGCTGCACTTGCAAAAAAATCTTTGTCTGCATAGACTTAGCTTTTTCTTCCATCTTTTTTAAAACCTCTTCTGCTTTGGTGCCAAACAAATTGTCCTTGTTCAGAGGTGCATCCAATAATTTTGATTTGACATGATCTGGCAAGGTCTGCTCCTTAAGCCAGGTATCCCTTCTAAGTACAGAACCTGTGACTGCTGCCCTGCAAGATGCGTTTAGGGTGTCAAACCCACATTGCAGGGTATGCTTGCTGACTTGGCTTGCAGAATGCATAGGCTCCTGTAATTCTTTATTTTCTGCACAGTCAGGGAAGGTAGATAATTTTTGCTTAATAAGTTTCATAGTATGTTGCTGGCATTTCAGCATGTGGAACTGACAATTTAATGCTCTAATGGCAAGAGTTGCAGAGGTGTATACTTTTTTACCCCATCTGTCTAAATCTCGGGAATCCCTGTCTGAGGGGGTGGAATTCTTAGCTGTAGTTGCTTTTATTTCTTTAGATCCTTGGGAGACAACCTCTGGGTCAGCAGTAGGATTTTTGAAGAGAAATTTGTGAGAGTCAGGGACTCTGTAGTACCGTTCAGGTTACCTGGAAGCAGGGGGTAAAGTATCAGGAGTTAGACTGGATTCTACAAAGACATTATCCACAACATCCAGAACAGGAGGGGATAGCTAAGGGTCTGTGCTGTGGTAAATCTAAAAATTCCCAGAGTCTCTTTTTGGACTGAGGATAATACTGGCATTTCCAATGGAAATGCTCTCTCAAAGTATGTAGGGTTTCACCAAAAGAAAAATCCTCTGTATTGGTTTCCCCTGCATCTGAATCCTCATAGGCAGATAAGGGCATGTCTTCATAATCAGAAACCTCAGAGTCTGGGGAAAAGTCTCTTTTTCTTTTAGCAGGGGAAGGCTGGCTTCCCCTAATCAGCATAAGGTCTTCCACCATTTTAAGCATCTATGATTGTGGCAAGGAAGCAGGCGCTTGAGTTAGGGTCGCCAGTTTTTTTAGGCGTAGCTCATACTCTTAGCCTTAGAAACTCTGTAGTTTTAGAAAGAACTGAAGACGCAAAAGAAGTAGTCGGTTAGTTTCAAATATTGGTAGTGCGAAGAACTTCCTCAGAAGCCGGTGCCTGCACAGCGGCTCCGGACCCATCCAAGTTAGAGACATCTGCAGGTTCCATAGTCAAAGAAGAGTCTCGCAGCATACCGGACTCCGAATGGGTCTTGGTAACGGCCTGCAAATCCATTGAAGCGGGCATCTGGGGCTGCAAAAGCGCCTCATTGATAACTTGCGAACTGGCAACTAGCTTAACAGAAGCGTCGGCGGCAGTTTTGGACCTGTGCGGTCTCTCTCATTTATCCTTGCGTTTTTTCAGAAGATCGGTAGTTGGATGGCTTACCGAAGCCATTTCGGAATACGGAGATTGAGAACAAAAGTATTTAGCTACAATAAGGGCCCAACGATGAATATTTCGGGTGTTGAACAAAGCACCAATTTGGCAGCGAGGTATGTTGTGGTCTGGGCCTAAACAGGTGACGCAGTAAGAATACAAATCTCGGTGTGGTACTTGCTTTCCACAGGTGCGACAACTTTTAACTTTTTCTGACATCGGTTAGAATAAGAAAAAAGGATCCCCCAATGGGGTACTCAGCTTTAGAAGACTTCAACTTCAGTTTTGGAGAAGAAAAACTCAGGTAGCAGTCGACCGCCACTCGTGCGGACTGCTTCTGCTTTGGGCTCCTCGGCAAGAAAGACTGATGTAATGGCGTAGGCTGCCTGTTTTTATACACGGACGACCTGACGTCAGTCCTGAAGCAACAGCAACTGATGCAGAAATACTAAGCCTCTGGTATTTTGGCCGATTGAAGGCTACCCCTGGTAGGATAACCCAAGTATGATGACTGCAACAGTGAAACACTAAAAACATCAGTTTTCTTCATCATCATCTAAGATGTCAGTTGATGCCATGCAACAGTTTGTAAGTCATTTGGTTTTGGAAATAACATATATATGGAAATACGGTATATCTCCATAATCACTAGCAAGACCTCTAGTATAGTGTACTATACATTTACAGTTAAGGATGCAATTTTCTTTCATGATGACCTTTACCACTATGCTTCTCAATAACGTATAGCGCTCTCAGTTATGAAAGCATGAATATAAACATGAATAATAAATAGACTGATATCACTACTGCAGTACATCCTAAAGAAACAAGCAATGCCACTGTTACTTACACCTTGCCTTTTCAAGTTACTCTGCCTGTTACAAACTGGCAAGTCACTTAGCTATGAAAGCCGGCTCCTAAAAAAAATGTGGGAATGCCATAAACAGTTATAGGATAAAGATGCTATAGGAATGAATGATGCTAAGTTGCTGCTGGAACAACACTGTTTGCATTAATATACCTTTTCTGAAGTGTATAAAGTCTGAAAATTTTGCTTATTTATGGACTATGTTTAGTTTTGTCCATGTTTATGGACAATGATTTACATAAAAAGGAATAATTTTAGGAGGAACAGACTACAAAATATAAGGCAAAATCAGGGACATTCTGCAAAATCAAGGAAAGCAGACAGGTATGCTACTTACCTGAACAAATGCAATGAAACTGTCTACACGGCAGAACAGCACAGTCTCATCCTCAATTCCCAGCTTCTCTCGATTTATGAACTAGACTTCATTTTGGGGGGGGGGGATCCACCTCTTACCTTGATTGGGTACCCTGACATGACCTTGTCTTACTTACACACAGACAAAAAGCAAACAGTAAGTAGGAAGTGCCATCCATTTGTTGTTGCTTGGAACATCATACTTTAATCCTCTTAAGGTGGAAATCATCACATGACTAGTGATAAAAAGGAGTTACAAAAGATTTAGCTTCAACGGTTGTGCGTGCATGCATGCTATTTGATAGAACAGCACCATCATTGCACAGCATCTACTATGCATGCACTAATGTCTTCAGACAAGTGTTTGAGTTGACATTTAAATCCTTTTTATTTTAAACAGTGCTTTTAATTGGCAACATTAACTCTGTTACATTCAGATAATATGCTGCATAAAGGGAGTTAGCAATGCATTATGTAATAAAATTCTTGTAAATATGTTTCACCTGATCATGGCCCTGTGTGTTAGTGCAATTCTCCCCTCTTATAATTTACCACTGATACTTACACACTCCACTGATCTTACCTCTTCCTCTCTTACTTCTCAATTGCTCTCTGTTCTTAAATTCTTGGGGAAATTAACGTAAATCTGTTAGAACTTTTAATACCTCTAGTTTCAGAATTCTTCTACTCCTGAATTAAACTTCTTTTACACTAACCATTTGTTCCACCTAGTTATATACATTTTCAGCCAACTTGACACATTTGTTTCAACAATCTGTTACAAACTGACACCTATGTCCAGTTATACTACTTTGCAAATACGCCAACTATAATTTTTGTTAACATAAATTGTGCTGTGTGTATATTCCACAAAACTGCATGCATTTTACTGTACTAACTGCTATCTTACTTTTATTCATGACTGTAACATTTCTTTAAACCTTTTGTTAACATGTTTGCCCATGGCCCAAGTCATGGCTGAAATTGGTCTATGGAAATGTCCACCTACCAGTTAAAAATTGAAATAACAAAAAAATGCATGCACTCTGAGCACAACTGCTCATACATTTTTAACAAAAAAAAAAAAAAAAAACAATCGGAGTACCTATGAGCAATAGTGTACCAGAGTACGTTGGTAAATTGATCACTGGGCACAAAGAGAGTTATGTACTTACTATAACATGGAATCTGTGCTATCCAGTGTCATTATTCATCACAAATGGGTCTTAGATCCAATCTCGGATCAGAGTCGGTAACTCATAGACAGATCCATAACTCAAGCTCCTCCTCTTCCCGTAATCCCCTGCTGACCTCCAACCCTCATACTGAGTTTGCCGAACAAATGGAAATGCAGAACAGCCTGAAAAGGAGATTAAAATATTCAAAGAACGAACCACTCCAGCTCTACCAGATCCCCAGAAGGAAGTGGGAAGGAGGGCAGAAATGTGATGAATAATGACACTGGATAGCACAGATTCTAAGTTATGGTAAGTACATAACTATCCGATGTTATCCATGCCATTAATCATCACAAATGGATCAGAATTCCCAGGTATGAGCCCTGGGTGGCCTCAAGAAAGGATATTCAGTAGCACAGAGGAACCAAAGGAAGTCCTGTTGCTAGAAACCAAGTCCAACTTGTAGTGTGAAGCAAAAGTGTGGGGATTAGACCAAGTAGCAGCTGCACAAATCTAATTCAAGGAAAGTTTAGGTAAGAAGTCCTAGACATAGCCACAGATCTAGTAATGTGTGCCTTAGCTGGTCTAAATAGCTACACATGCCTGCTATAATAAACGTAGGAAATACAGCTAGCAATTCATCTGGAGTTAGTTACTTTAGAAACTGCCAAACCCTTTCTATTTTGAGAAAAAGCCACAAAGAGCTGGTCCAACTACTGAAATTCCTCAGCCTTTTTCAGATAGAAACGTAACTGTCTATGAACATCTGAACAATGCAAAACATATTTTCCTTTGTTAGAGTAATTAGGGAAGAAAACCGGCAGTTGTGCTGACTGATCGAGGTTAGCTTCCCAAGCCACTTTTGGAATACACAAAGGATTTGTTCTAAGAGGCACCCTGCCCTTGCGGAAGACCATAAATGGAAGTTTAATGCTTAGAGCCTGCAGTTCATAGATCCTCTTGGCAGAGGTAATGGCCACTAAAAATGCAATCTTCCATGAGAGGAACTTAATATCACTAGAAGCAGATGATTCAAAGGATTTTTGTGTCAAGGACTACAGCACCAAGGTCAAATCCCTTGGTGTGGAAGGATCTTTGATAGGCAGTCTAAGAAGAAAAACTCCTTTGAGAAAGGCTTTGCACAGTTTAGAAGAAAAGGCAGGCTTCAAATAGAAATTAGAAATGACAGCCAACTGGAGCTTAATTGTACAGAAACTCATTGTCTGAAGACTCCTCTCATCCTCATTGCCCCCTTTTGGTCTTGTCAGGTGTGGTCCTCCCTTCTATGGTCTATGTAAAGGAGTAGGAGGGTAAGCACAGAGTAGTTCTGGCGGTCAATCGTGGATCGTGCCTAGGTGACTCCCCCAATGGAGGGATCAGGGCAAAGTAATTACTGCATTTGTTGCTGACTGGGGAGGCAAAGAGATCACAGTATGGCTGATCCCAACAGTCAAACATCTGACTTGCCACTGATGGATTCAGGGAACACTCGTGGGGACTCGAGATAGACCTGCTGAGTTTGTTGGCCAGCACGTTGGAACTACTGGGAAAGTGTATTGCAAGAAGAAAGCACCTGGAAGACATCGTCCATTCCCATACTCTCATGGTCTCTCTGCACAGAGGATATCATAGGTTTCCCCTTGCTTGTTGATATACCAGACCACCACCATGCTGTCCATTAGAACTGCAATGGTCCCCAGAGGGAGGCACTCCTGAAAGGCTTGCAACATTCGGACTGTTCTCATCTCCAGGACTTTTATGTGCAATTTGGTCTTTGTGGGGGACCATATGCCTTGAACTGTCCTGCCCTGAAAATGCCCCCCTCCACTCCAACAGGGAGGTGTCTCTGGTCACCGTGGCCTTGGGAGGGGGAAGACAAAATGGTCTGCCTAGAATTAGGTCCTGAGACTGAAGCCACCAACCAAAGTGATTTCTGCAAACCTGAGTCATCTTGATCCCATGGACATTGGATGAACTTGAGCAGACCACTTGACTGCCAGGGTCCACTGAAGAACCTGCATATGATACCTAGCGAGTGGCACTAACTGGATTGCTGCTGCCATCAAACCTAATGCTTGTAGAATCAGATGGACTGGCGGCCACTCTAGATCCAGCAAGCGAGAGGCCTGATCTCGAGTGAGTAGAACCTTGTGCAAGGGTAGTGCTGCAGTCTCCAATACTGAGTGCAATTGGACCCCAATAAACTCCAAGTTTTGGCACACAGATAGATTGTATTTGGATAGATGGACTGTGATGCCTAGATGCTGGAAAAGGTTGAGGATGTAACTGGTGGCTATTAATAGTGGAGCCGTGAAGAGTCTATCATCCAGATAAGAGAAGACCTGAAATCCCTGCAGCCAGAGATGAGCTGCCATGTATTTGGTAAACACCCAGGGGACTGTGGTGAGTCCAAAGGGCTGGGCTCTGAACTGGTAGTGACAAGCCTCTAACCAAAAGCGCAAGTGTCTCTTGGAGCGTCTGTTGATCTTGATTGAATAGTATGTGTCCTTGAGATCCACTGAGCACATCCAATTGTCCTTGCGCAACACAGGCAGAATGGACTAGACAGTGACTATCCAGAACTGGCCTTCTTGACCGAAGGATTTAGTTTGCTGAGATCCAAAATTGGACGCAGGTCCCCAGTCTTTTTAGGCACCAAAATGAAATGAGAGTAAGTTCTGGACCCTCATTGTCCTGTTGGGACCTTTTGAATAGCTCTTTTCTAAAGAGGGTCGTGAACCTCGAGACAGGCCAACTCCCTTCAGTGGGGTGGAACATCTGGGAGAGATTTTAGAACTGGAGGGGGGCTGAAAATGGGAATGAAGTAACCCCTGGAAATAATCTTTAACACCCACTGATTGGACGTGAGCCTTGTCCAGGCTAGAGGGTGTAGGGAGAAACATCTCCCGACTGCCTCCGGGGCAGGACAGCAGGGCAGCGCTTCAGAAGCACTGAAAGGGCTTCTCCGAGAAATGTTCCTGACAGCCCTGATTCTGCAGACCCCCATCTACCTCTGGGGTGGTGAATACTGTTGAATCCCCTACTCCAGCTTACGGAAGAGGATTCCTGGGGAGCATCCTGGAAGGAAGACTGAGTCCTGCGGAAACAAAGCTTCTTACTTCTCCACTGAGTCTTGGAAAAGGACTGTTGAGGAGTAGAAAACTTGATTTCCACCACACAGTCTTATTCTCCTGCTTGCTGCGGGTCAAAGTTTCCTTGGCAGATGGTCCAAATAAGGTGGAACCATCAAAGGGGCCATTAGTAAAGGACATCTTGAAGGATTCCACAAACCTGCAAAAGAGAAGCTAGGCATGCTGTCTAATGGCAATGTTTGTGCCAGCCACTCGAGAGTTGGCCTCCTCTGCATTGGAGATCAAATTCATCGATGCATTAGTTAAGGAAGTCAGAGTAGACAGCCTACGAGACAGCAACGTATGACTCTCTGGAGGCAACAGCTCTGTAAGGGAAGTGGTGAGTTCTGACACCAAATCCCTCTGAACCTGGGCAATGTGTGCCATATACTAAATTGCTCTCAGTCTGAATGTAGCAAAGGCAAATACGAGGTTTACAAAGTGGTCATTCGCTCAAGACTCCTTGTTCGGGGGATGGACATAGCAGCTCTGTTCCGCCAGCTCCTTCTTACTAGCAGTGGCGGCCTCCATGATGGCAATGATGGGTACATCCTTGCTCCAAAAGGTTTTATCCTTGGGAAGACTGAAAATTTTGCCTGCTTTCTTGGGAACCGGTTCCATCATGTCCGGCTCCTTCCAAGCCCTGCTGGAGATAAGTTCTACAAGCTCATCAGCAGGGGGGACACCCAAGTAGAAGATGGCCCCACCGTGAAGGCTTTCAGAAACATGGATTCCTCTGAAGAAGGGGTTGGGGAAGACTGAAGACCAACTGCCTCTAAGAATTTCGAGGATGTCCCCAAAGGACACTTCCCAAAGGACACTTCCTCAGACAGAAGTCTGGGGGACCTGTCTCCCTCCTTGTAATCCATGTCTTCCATGAGGGACTCTCTAGGGAGTCCAAGTGTCTCCTCTTACACATTCTCTTCTATGGGGGTTCCTCCACAGTGGGCTCGGGGGAGGACTCGTAACAAACAGGAACCCCAAGTGGGGCAAGTGCCCATCTGAAGGCGCTCGCAGAAGGGCTAACCCTTGAAAGATGATGAGGCCACGACACCCAAACCTGAGAGAGGCTGAGGGGGACCTAGGGAAGAAAGAGAGGTGAATGGCAAACATGGTGCTTTCTATGGCCTGGAAGGCTGATGGGCTGGACGAAGCTCCCCTCTCCTCCCCAACGGCCAGAGCTGTCCGGGGAGGAGAAGGGACCCCAACACAGCACCAAAGCCCCCCCCCCCGATATCGGGCCCCAAGCTGTACAGTGCCGAAGCCTCCAAAGGAAGAGAATGGTCGGAAAATTCCACACCCGACCCCACTCTCAAGGAGCCAGCACTGACTTCACAGGGACATGGCACCATCTATTCCAATGGTAGAGGATCAGAACCTGCAAGGGACCCTGGCAGTGTTGAGACGGGAGGAATACTGGACACCATCAGCCTCTCACTAGGAATACTCTGGTCCTGACATTCCAAAACTGGATGGATTGGAAGAGGACAGTGGAGTCCTACAGATGGGGAAGGTCCCTGGGCATCTGAGCTGTGGATGACAACAAGCCCAACTCGATTTGGACTTTGAGCAAACTCTTCATCATCCTGTCCATATCCAAGGATAATAAGCTTCTAGAGGACATGGAAGAGACTGACATATGTCTTGGTCTTGCAGGGGATCCTTCCCTGGATCCCACAGCCCTATAATCCCAGGGAGGGGATTCACTCCAACTGGATGGATCTGACATCTTGGAGGGCCAAGAGGGTGAGCCTTCAATTATAGTGGAATCTGACAAAACTGTTGCCTAGATGGATCTGAGGGCTTGGGTAGCGTGCAGGTCAGACCCGACCAGCCACTCAGATCTGAGAACAGCGTGCACCTGCTCGGATCTGAAGGCCTTTACTCTGAGGAGGTCTTGGATCCTAGAGTCTGATCCAAGGTTCTCGGAACAGTAGATCTCAGATCTGAAGCAGAATAGGGTGGGCTCAGATCCAGGGATCTGTGAAGCAGGCCACCTTTTAGGTTCCTGAGGGGGCTTGGAAGGGGAATCCAAGGGCAGAGGACCCCCCTCCCAGGCTAATCCCTTCAAAAGAAGTTTGTTGCAGTGCTCCATGAGGGCCCTGGGGTTGAATGCAGCACAAATGTCACATTCAACCTCCAGGTGCGCCACCCCTAAGCAATAAAGACACTCCTCATGCGAGTTGGAACATGGCATCTTCTGACTGCAAGAGGAGCACATTTTGAAGCCAGAGGGTTTATCAGACATGATAACCTGCACACAGAAAGCACGCACACAAGCACCTGCCACAAAAACACAAGCCAAAAAACACAATTTCACCCTATAAACCTAAGAATGAACTGAAAAATGCTTTTCTTTTTAAAGCAAAGAAAGGGCTGGAATGGAACACAACAGGGGGAGGGAAAAACACTAAACAGCTGGATTAATGCATGGGATAGCGAGGAAACTACTGTAAACAACTTTAACTGCCCTAAAATACATAAATAGCCACTACTGGATAACTAACTTTAAACTACAAAAACTCCCAAAAGAAAAACACTTATCTGACTAGCTTGAGCTAAAAGATCACGTCCAAAGCATTTTAGAGGCAAACGAGATCGGAGAGTTGGAGGTCAGCAGGGGATTATGGGAAGGGGAGGAGCTTGAGCTCTGGCTCTGTCTATTAGTTGCCGGTTCAGATCCAAAATCAGATCCAAGACTCATTCATAATGAATAATGACACTGATAGCATCAGATCACAAAAATAATAATTTGGTGTAGGGGAAGCCACATTCTACTACTTCTACATTCTTACTCTGAGGTCATTCCAACTTGTAGAAAGTGTTCACTATTACAAATGAATTATGAACAATTCCTCTTCCCCCACTATCCCTTGACCTTGAAGTAAAAGTGACATTGCTTCAATCCTTCAAATAGTATTACAATATGTAATTAGCAAATACATGGTGTGGAAACAACACTAAGCAAATCCAGTTTGAGCGAATGTAAAACAGACAGGCAAATGTAGCCTGAAAAAGTCATAAGACAATTTTGGAGTTATACCTGGGGAAACCCTTACTTTATGGAAAGTAATATATGGTTTAGAAGCCACCAATATCTGTAGCTCTGATATGTTTATAGAAGTTGAAATCCAAACGGGCAAAAAGCAAACTAAGAAAAGCAACACAAGGACGAAAACTGCAGGACAGCACCCGAAAAGTAAACCAAATATTTATTAAAGTTAAGCGCTTTTCGTTTAACAAAATAGCAAACTTCTTCAGACAAAAGCAGTCACATGAAACAGGCATTTAAATACAACAGCATTTAGCCACTCATCCAATTAATAAAAGCAATTAAAGATATATGTACATTTAAATTGCTTTAAAGCACCGCTCCCTAACTAAATAATACAGACCATAGAAATGACCAACTCTAACCAAATATTACTATGAATATAACTATGTGCTATATAAACCTACACATATTACAATAAGATAAAATAAAACATATAACAAACTAAAAAGCTAACACAATGTGCATCATCTAGTGAGACTTTTAAGTTTAAGGATGCTACTGATTGAGCAACCTTGATTTAACCCTGGTGTATTATAGGCATTCAGCCTAATCTGCCAACTTAACTCAAGTTCTTCCAACTTTAACATATCTGGACCACCCCGGGGATTTTGAAGTACTTGATCAATCACCATAAATTTGAAAGTGTGATGAGGGTACTGTGAGGTGTGTTTAGCCAAGGCATTCTCAAGTTTGTGTTTTCTGATGGCATAGGTATGCTCGTAAATGCGGTCACAAAGCCTCCTCTCTGTTTTACCAATATAGAAGGCCAAACATGACTGGCACTGGGCTAAATAAACTACCATTCTAGAATTACAGTTCACTCTTAGTCTCAAATTGTACTGTTGATTGTGAACCGTGAATCTATTAGATTCGATGACATACTGGCAGTAATTGCATGCCTGGCACTTATACATCCCCACTGTTCTTACACATTTACTTGGGCATTGATCAAAACACGCCTTAAGGTTCTTAGCTTTCTTGTAGACTACCACTGGATGTTCAACTAGTTTTTGGAAAACATTCTTATCACTCAAAGCCCAATTTTTACACAAGATCTGAAAACAATCTTTACTGTTAAGGTTGTAAGTAGTTACAAAAGTAGCACATATTGGTTCAAATAAATGTGATGATCCAAGCACTTCACACACCTGAGGGGGAGTGTTGTGTGTTCCACTGTATGTTATATGCTCATTATTCAGAATTGGTCTATAAAAATGTCTCAAACGTTTACTTACTACCTCTTCTACAATCTCCTCTACCATAAATTCAGGATAACCTCGATATATAAACATGTATCTCAAATGTGAGCATTCAGCAAGAAAATCTTGATCCAATGTGATAATACAAGCTGCCCTAACAAGTTGGCCCTTTACTACAGCTCATTTCTGATAAAGGGGGTGGCAGCTAGAGAAATGTAGAAATGAGTTCGCGTACGTGTTCTTTCTATAAATAGTAGCTGTGAATTTGTGAATAGAGTGATCCTTGGACAATAAAATGTCAAGGTATGCTATGGACTCTACATTAAATGTGGCAGTAAACTTTAAGAAATGAGTGGTCTGGTTGAAATATTCAACCACTAACTCACTAAAAGAGCTGTCACCATCTAATAAAATAAAGATGTCGACCAAGTAACAAGTATAAAAAATTAACTTGTCCTTGAACTCACAGTTGTTGAATACAAAAAAAGTGTTCCCAGTGGGCCATCACCATGTTGGCTACACTGGCACCACAAGGAGAGCCCATAGCAACACCGACTTTTTGAAGGTAAAAATTCCCTTCGAACAAAAAGTAGTTATTGTCCAAAATTAAATTCAACAGTTCGTGGACTAAGTCCAACTCATTACTATTACAGCCTTGTAACCTTCAAAAAGGTCTCACAGAGACAGATAACTGGTGCCAGCGCCATGGTTTAAAGCTAAATGCCAAAAAATGTATAGTCATACCCTTTGGCAAAAACAATGTGCCCACAAATTACCACATAGGCGGAAACCCATTAAGTACAGAGAAAGTTATTAGGGACCTGGGGACCCAAGTTGATAGCAATCTCTCCTTTGAAAACCACATTGCCAAAGTGGTTAGAAAGACCTTCTATATAGCCCACCTCATCACGAAGGGTTTCACATCTAGATCAAGAGAGGTAATCGTGCCCCTTTATTCATCCCTCATCAGGCCCATCATAGAATACAGTGCCCCTTTTGAGATGTACCTTACCCGACACCTGCAGCAATTAGAGAGACCCCAAAAGTATCTCACCAAGAGGATCAAGGGTCTCAAACAGATGCCATATGCTGCTCGGTTAAAAAAACTCCAGCTCTACTCAGTTGCATACCGCCTACTTCGAGGCGATCTATGCCTGACATACAAAGCTATGTCAAATCCAGAATTAATGGACATGCTCCACTACAGTAAATCTAAATCCCTTAGAGCCACACGCTCGAGGGACTTGAACCTCAGCACAGAAATAAATAGAACTTGCTGGAGGGACAGGTTCATAACCCAGAGGCTCCCTTCGTTCTGGAATAGAATTCCAGTTCATGTGAGGCAGAGCACCTCACTGAATCTCTTCAAGAAGAATCTCGATAGGTGGATGGGGGATCATAGGTTTGTCCCAGGGATTACTCCTGTGTCACTATTAGACAGAGGCATAGTAAACTAAACCTTAAAAAGGGCACAGTATACTCAAATCAAGGGGTGGCGTAAGCCATACAGAATCGGGCTAGGCTTATAATTGCCCCAGGGGAGATAGCCTAGTATGAACCTATGAACCTATGAACCTATTTGTTCAACCCACTCAAGTGCTATATCATGTGGGATACAGGTGTAAAGGTCCTTAACATCAACAGTAAGGAAATTATCACATGTGTTAAACTCTAATTTGTTAATTTTATCCAAAAACATCCAAGAGTCTTTGCAAATTTGGTTGAAATTGACCAGATATTTTTGTAGGATGGAGTGTACAACTTTTGCACAAGGATAAGTAGGGGATCCCCTTCCGTCAACTAAAGGTCTCATAGGGGGATTTGCTCAAGTCCTTGTGTATTTTGGGTATACCAAATAGGCAAGGAAATCTGGGGTATATTATTGACATGAAATTGTAAATGTTCTGAGTGATTCTTCCTTCGATAAACATGTCCTCTATAGAGTTCTTGATGGTATGATAAGCATTGTTAACTTCCGAATGAGAGCTGATTGAGTAAGATGGACAGTCCAGTAACTGGGACGTCCTTAAATTATAGTCAACCTTGTCGAATACAACAATTCCACCACCCTTATCCAGTTTACAAAACCGTATATCATGCAATTTAATAAATTCAAGACCCTCTTTCTCTACTTTAGAATTTTTACCATAGTTGACATCAATGTGTGGGGTCTGAAATTTCTGGCGGATATCAAGTTCGCAAATGAGTTCAAACACTTGTAACAGAGGGTGAAGTGGAGGATTGAATACACTAGAGATCTTAAAGGTGTTACTGCTAGGCATGTTACTGTTACCCATCATTAAGTTAAGGTTAAGTTTCCTAGTAAAAAGCTTTAGGTCGATGATAGTTTTGACAATGTCAAGTTTCTGTGCTGGAACGTAAATGTGACCTTTTGACAGTAACTCAACCAGGTCAGGTGGAATATCAACAGAAGAGAAGTTATATACGTTAAAATCTCCATTCATATTTTTGAGTATCATCAGTGTGTTAGCTGGCAAATTGCTAAATACTGCAGTCGGTACATTGTTCACTTCTACCTCAAAAGAATCAATTACATTAGAATGATCAACAGTCTCAAGGGGTATCTCAGAAGCAAAAAAATCAGGTAAATGAAGTAAACAAGTAAAGCCTGTTGAACAGTCAACACAGGGCAACAAGTCTTCGGTTATCTGAACTTCTGCTTCTTTTTTTGACTGAAGTGACCTATCTGATGCTTGGGTCTTGCCCCTAAAAAATTAGGGTCACATGATCTCAAATTATAGTGGCCCGACCTATTATTGTCCTGTGGGGTCTCACTCGTTCTTGAATCAATTTGTGATGTTTCATCCAAGCAAGTGTCAGGAAGATTAAAAGTGTCCAAGACCTGATTGTCACCCGTGTTAGATGGATTAACTCTGTTCACAGATAAAGAGTGAGTTGATCTAATTGGCCCAAGCCAGTCCTGCGCTGGGGACGGAATTGGATATGCTGACCCTTCGTTGTACGCTTTAGCATCTCTATCTAGTTTTCTGATTTTATTGCTCCTAAGTTTGTTAAGATACTGGTCAATACTAGAAAAATACTAGAAAAAATCCTACTGTACTCGTATTTGTAGCGGAAAAATTCAGTGTTAAGTCTAATTTGTTCATCCAAATCACAAACTTGTTTGTTTAACATATCCACTGACAGGGAATAATGTTTAATCATTAAGTCTAACAATTCAAATCCTTGACGGTCAAACAAAGCAAGTCATTTCTATGGTCTGTATTATTTAGTTAGGGAGTGGTGCTTTAAAGCAATTTAAATGTACATATATCTTTAACTGCTTTTATTAATTGGATGAGTGGCTAAACGCTGTTGGATTTAAATGCCTGTTTCATGTGACTGCTTTTGTCTGAAGAAGTTTGCTATTTTGTTAAACGAAAAGCACTTAACTTGAATAAATATTTGGTTTACTTTTCGGGTGCGGTCCTGCAGTTTTAGATGTTTATAGAAGTTAACAATCTGCCCTCCAATACAAAGACTTAAGCTTACTGCAGGAAGCCAATTTGGGGAATGTGGATGGGAGTGGAGTCAATTACTCTAAGGTAACATGTTGATCACATGGAACTTAAACTGGCTTAAGAGACAGAACCTTTTGAGGAAGGCCCAGGAGCACTATGAAGATACCTATGGGCATACAATAGTTTTGTGAAGGCTGGGTTGTCATGCAATGGATTATGACAATGGAAAAGTCTAAAATTCCAGGAAGGGCAATTATCTGTACCAAAATTTGGCATTTTTCCTTAAAGAAAATGTGTATGACCTCAAGCTCCTGCTCTATTAACTAAATTAAGCTACAACACTAGGACAGCAGAAGAAGAATACCCATCTTCTTGGTCCTAACTGAACTAATGGATACTTAATATATTTCCTTTAAATTGTTGTCATCTCTCTTTTCTCAATGCCCCATGCCTTTTTGAATGCCTCTGAAGTTTTGCACTCTACTTGTCAGTCTTGTAGACTCTTCTATGTAACTACTATCTTCTCAGTAAATAAAACTTCCACTTTCATAAATCCAAACAATACTTACTAGTAAAAGTTTTGTTTCTTATCTCTTTTACCAAATCAATCATATATCTTAAAATATGCCCCTATGCAGTCATCATTTAGAATCCTATGTACCCAAATCATCCCCCCCCGCACTCATTCTAGCACAGTTAACTCAAAGTTTCAGAAAATCCTGGTATTATAGCTAGTGAAACAACTCTGGGGTGATCAAAGAAAGGAATTTGGGATAACAGAGCAGACGAGAATGCTGCCATCCAGGTCTGATTTTCCAAGGACAAGAGGGTGCTTAAGAAAAGCCTGCTCTAGACCTGGAGAAGGAATCAAGCTTGTAATGCCCTATAAACATATGTACCGAGGAACAAGTTGCTGTTACTAAAATATTTCTAGACTCCAACCCTTTCCAAAAAAAAAAGTCATATATGAACCCAAGGCCTTACAGTGGGCATTGACACTGTCAGGAACAGTTTTGTAGTGATGAGTATAACAAAATGTAATAACCCAAGGCAACCATTTTGAAATAGTCTGTTTTGACATGGGATGTCCCTTCTTATCTTCACAAGAAATGGGCAAATGATCCAAAGATCTGAAAGATTTAGTTCTGTCAAGATGGTACCAGAGCAGTCTGTGGACATCCAAGATACGGAGAATCCTTCCTCCCTTATTTATAGGCTCAGGAAAGAAAATGGCAAGATGGATAGTTTGGCTTAAAGTAAACTCAGATACCACTTTAGGTATAAAAGAGGGATTAAAGCTAAAAAAACAACACGTCTCTGTGAAAAATTAGATAGGGTTGACTTACCACAACAGCTTCCAGCTCAGACACTCTTCTTGCACAGGTAAGCACAATCAGTTCATAGGTAGGTACTAGGCTATTGGCCCTAGGGCCTATATAAGCCTAGCCAAAAAGGTATCCTGGCTTTCGCCACCCAAGAAAATTATTCTCCTGTGCCCCTGTCGAGCAGAACCACAGAAGTGATCCCTGGGGTGAATTTCCTATCTCCCATCCAATCAAGATTTTTCTTGAAGAGTGCTAATGAGGAGCTTTGTTTGATATAGATAGGTAGTTTGTTTCAGATTATGGGAAGTCTCTGGGAAAGGAATCTATCCCTCCAGCATATTCTGTTTATTGTGGTGAAAAGGTTTAGGTCCCTAGAGTGTGTAGCTTGGAAGGATTGGGATTTCTTTAAGTGGAGCATGTCCAACAGCTCTGTGTTTGACATAGCTTTCTATGTTAGGCAGAGATCGCCTCTGAGTACTCGATATGTGACGGAGTAAAGCTGCAGTTTTTTGAGATGGTCTGCGTAGGGCATCTGTTCGAGGCCGGTAATCCTCTTTGTGAGGTATTTCTGCGGCTTTTCCAGTTGTTGTAGATGTCTTGTGAGGTAGATACCAAAAGGGGCGCTGTATTCTATAATGGGTCTAATGAGTGACAAGTAGAGGGGAACAATGACCTCTTTTTTTCTGGATGAGAAACCTTTTGTGATGAGGTGTGCCACATAGAAGGATTTCCTGACTACTGTGGCGATGTGATTATCAAAGGAGAGACTACTGCCCACCTGTGTCCCAAGGTCTCATCACACTTTTGGTGTTAAGTAGACTTCCGCCTATGTGGTAGTTCATGGGTACAGAGTTTTTACCAAAAGGGATGACAATGCACTTTTTGGCATTGAGCTTGAGGCCATGGCTTTGACACCAGGCATCTGTCTCAGTGAGGCCCTTTTGCAGGATGTCCACGTCGTTAGGAGTTTCGATTAAGGCTCTTGTTTACAGTCATCTGTGAACTTCATTAGCCAAAGACCTTTTGTGTTAGCCTGTACTTCAGAGAAGTAGATACCAAACAGGAGAGGACCCAGGACTGAAACCTGTAGTACTCCACTTGTCACTGGTCTGAAGTCGGATTTGGAGTCTGCTACTTTCACAGTGTGGGTTCTGTCAGAGAGCCAGTTGGCAACCCCATCTTGTGACATAGGGATTTATACCTAGTTTAGTGAGTTTATCTATAATTCCAGAGTGGGGGGATGGTGTCGAAAATCTTGGTGATATCTAGATAGGTTGTGTGAACTACCTTACCCTCATCTACAGCTTTGGTGACCGCTTCAAAGAAGTCTATCAGGTTTAGGAGACATGATCTGCCTTTTACAAACCCGAACTGGGTGGGGTCCAGAGTTTGGAGATTACCAATGTCATTGTTTATACGTTCCATGATGATATGTTCCATAGCCTTGCAGACCAGCCTCATCAGACTAATGGGGCAGCAGTTCCCAGGATCCATGGTGGCTCCCCCTTTGTGGAGTGGGATAACCGTCGCTGTGCGCCATTCAGTGGGCACAAAGCCTGAGATGAGGCTATGAATGAACATGGTGCTTATGTGGGGTGCTAGTTATTTCTGCAGTTCATGTAGAACATAGCCTGGGAAGTTGTCAGGTCCCATGGATGCTGTGTTCTTGGCTTTGGAGAGTGCAGTTTTTACCTGTGCAGCCGTGATTACAGGAACTTTGCAGTCTTCAGGTATAGAGATGGGCCCTTTACAGGGTGAGAGGGGGTAAAGTTAGCAATGAACCTATCTGCCTGGATGTTGGCAATATCAGTTGGTTCTGTATACTTAGTGCCATTCTGCTGTAACTCAGAGCAGATCTGAGTGTTGCCATTGAAATTCTTGACATAGAATCAGTGACAATTTTGTTTTCGCAACTAGCTTTGGAGGATTTTATGAGGGATCTCAGCTTCTTACTGTGGCTGACCAGGGAGTTCCTCCAATCATGGGATTTTACTCATTTTTGCAACAGTTTCTTTCTTCTGTTGTAGAGTTTGTTTATGGCAGGGGACCACCAGATTGGCTTCCTTTTTTTGGAGGATAGCATCTTGGTTCTGTTAGGGATTGCATGATCCATCCACTCATGTAAGTGCTTATAAAGTGCATTTGTGTAGGATTCAGCAGTCGTACCTCTATTGTCTGTCTGCATGGGTGTCGTGAAGTTTGCCACTTCTGTCTTAAGAAAAATGAAGTTGGCTTTGGAGAAATTTTTTACGGTGGTCTCCCTAATGTGGGGTGGGATGTGGATGTCTAGGGTGATTAGCTTGTGGTCGGATCTAACCAAAAAGGAATTGACCTCTGGTGTGGAACACTGGTTGCCCATGTTGGTAATGACCAAGTCTAGGATAAGTTGATCCAAGGCGTTGGAATTTATAAATTCCAGAAAATGTTGAGAAAAAGGGTTGGTACATGAGTAGTTTCCCGAGTTAATGGTGGGGTAGTTGAAATCACCCATTATTAGGGTGTTAGGTTGTACCCTAATATTTTCCAGTGTATCAAGAAATGAGGAGTGGGAATCCTGGGACATGGTGGGGGATCTGTAGCAAGATACAGTTTGGACTGCGGTCTTGCCCAGAGTTAGTTGCACTTGGATAATCTTGGATGCATTATGCTGAGCAACTAGCCTGGGGGTATAAATATCCTTAATGAATACGGACACACCTCCACCTTTAGTGTTTCGGTCCAGGTTAGGTGGCAGAAAGGTGTGGTATGAATTATAGCCTGGCAGTGCAGGGGTGGTCTCTGGAACCTTGAACCAGGTCTCTGTCACTGCACAGATGTCGATGTTCTCCATTTTAAAGAGTGCCTCGAGTGAGTTCCTTTTTGAGGTTTAGACTTCTAGCACTGAGTAGCATTACCCTCAGATTTTGCTTGCTTGTACCTGCTATAGTGGTGAATTTGTCATTTGAACCTTGCTTAAAAAAGGCACTATAGGGGTAGCAAGAGCCTTAGCCAGTATCTGGAATCCCAAGGGCGACAGGTGCAGGCCATCTCTGGCAAAGCATCGTGGTCTGTCGATCATGTCATCCCAGGCAGAAAGATACTGGATCCCCTTAGAATGACACCAGAAGCTTAGCCAATTGTTGAAGTCAATCATTTTGTCCTTGTAACTGTGGTATCATTCTGGGTGATGGCAGGATGCTTCTCAGGGCTAGGGTCATACCTGCCTGGGCTACAAGATAGAACAGCTCCTCCATGTCTCTTTTCATGTAGTCCAGGGAGGTACGTCTCAGGTCATTCACACCAACACGGACAATGACAGAGTCATATTTGCACTTGTTTTGGAGTGACCTGAGTGCATGCGTTATGTGGCGGATCCTGGCACCCAACAGGCAGCTGACAGTAACTTTTTCCTTGTTTAGCCTGGTGAGTGGAACATCAGTGTGCCTGACTATAGAGTCACCTATGACTAGAGTGTCAGGTATGTTGTTATGCCTCATGGGCTGTGGTTGAGTGGCACACTGAGTTTGTGGGCTATGTGTCATTTGGGTTGTGTTGGGGGGGTGGAGGTCACTTGCGTTTCTGCTTTGCAGGTCCCTGTTGCTTGGGCAGATTTTTATTGAAAGCCTCCGTAAATGTAGGTGTGTGTTTTGTGTTTCTATGTGTGTGTTTTGGTGGTGTAGGTTTTGAGGGATTATGTGATGAGTGTGGTGTGGTGCAAGTGTTTAACTTCTCCTCTTGACTGTCTAGTCCAGTCTTGGGTGAAGAGAGCTTTGCTTCCAGTTTGGCTATATCCCTTACAGGTTGTAGTGTTGGGTGATAGGAGGAAAGGGTTGTCTGTGTACATGAGGCAATTGCTATATTGCCCCAAGATGCCCAGATTCATCAGGTAGACAGGAGAAAACACCGGGACCTGACCCTTAGACATGTATGAATAGGTGCATATTTATGAAGTACTAAAAACTGTTTTCCTCTAGACAAGTGAGGAAAGTTGAGTGCTGTAGTAATTTGTAGCTTATTTAGTGCTTACAACGAGTTCTGAACAAGTGCTGAGCTCAAAGAAACAGATTTGATTGCTAAAACTAAAAAACACTGGCTAGTTCTAAGGAAAAATTCGAACAGCAGACTTTATGGCACAGAGAATAGTTTAACCTTAGCTAAGCGGCGATGCATGAAGTATAAGCTACCTAGTGCTTACCACTCCCCACTGATAAGCTGGAAGGCTTCCCTCAAACACAAAGGCTTGGGGGCTCAGAAACGTACAAACAGCCCTGGATACAGCAAATCTCTATCTGGACTAGACTACTTACAGGAAAGGTAGGAAACAAGCTTAGAATTTTTTTTTGTAAAGTGGAAAGGGAGAAAGGAGGAGCAGAAGATAATTCACGGTTAAGAAACTAATTGGGTTGGCCTTCTCAAATGTTCTCCCTGTATTAGGTAGAATGAGGTAATGACACTAAACTGGGAGGAGTGTCTCAGATGAAATTTACAAAAGGGGTGGGCAACTGCAAAGCCACCAAGTATAAGAATGAGATACCAATAGGGAGAGAGGGTGGGAAACAAAAATTAGAACAAACAAACCCTAACAGATGCTTAACAAATCTAGAAAATGTCCAGTTAATACCTCACACAAAGTGACCTTTCCTATAATGGAGCTCAGGTTACAATTTCGGTCTGCATCTTGCTCCTATTACTGTGAAATGGAATCACATTTGCACTCTTCTAGTGTCCAAAAGCCTTAACCTCACTGCATGATAACTTACAAAGTTAATTACTGGTTCTACCAAAACTCACTTCAGGTAAAACTAGGCTCAGTTACAGACTTCCTGTAACAATATCAAACACGATTCTAAGCACTGAGAAAAGCTGACAACTGCTAGACTATAGCACTGGTATCTGAGTCTATGGCTAAACAGAAGCTCAGGCCCAAAAACAAGGCTGATGAACACTCAATGGGAAAGCTGGGAAGAGGACAGACAACTGATCACTCGTTCTTGAAGGGGTACAGGTACCAGTGTCAATGTTTCACTGGTTCCTGAAACCTAACAATGACTGGCCTTAATTCATTCACAACTATAGTGCTTTCTTGTACACTTCACTTGAACACCCATAACTCCTTGTGACATCCGGACATTTTCTGGGGCTTGCTTCTTTGACTGACTTACTAATTAACAACAGCCAGCACAAGAAACTGCTAAGTGTGAGTAACAGAATTACATTAAAACTTGTCACTCTACGAAGTCCTGCAATGGAGATATTAATCACAGTTTGTCCCCTGTTATTCATTTTCACATTCGTATTTTAGTAACAGAGAGTTGCATGTCACTGAGAAGAATAGTATAAAATGACATGGTGGAAGACAAAAAATGTGAATGCTCATGTATAATACACAGTACCAGAGATATTGCTAAATGTTTGCAAGTAATTATGAAGACGTGCAATATTTGTACATGTATTCTATGCCAGCTTCTGTGGCATAGATGGACAAAGCCCTGCTTATTGCTGGGATTGTCATAGTTTGACTAGCATCTTTGGGTGCTTAACAGTGTTATAGCAAGGAGGATGGGTGTGCCCATCCAGGTGGGGAGACAGGGTGGAGCCGGCTACACACACTTCCACTACCCCTCACAGAAGAGGCGGTGATGCAGATGGTATCCTGGAGGCAGTTTTTAGTGACCAATAGATGGAAGCCTTCAAAGCAAGTGTGCTGAAATGCACACTAGCAAGGGGAGGGCACTGTGGACCCCCTTTGTTGACACACATCACTTACCCCTCCATCCTCCAATCCAGGAGGGTAAGATTATACCATTCAAATGGTTCTCATGGCTGGGATGCCAGCAAGAGAATAAAGCAATAATGGAATCTTTGGAAGCATTTGTCTTGGCTGTGTGCAAGACTTGTGTAGAAGAGAAGCAAATGTGGTGAGAAGATTTCACGGCAGGCAGGCGCTTGAGCAAAATAGCTTAGAAAAATGATCTGCATATGTGCATTAATATTTCCAAGACCAAAACTAATACATGGGATCAGATGGAATCTTAGATGACAAGTCTTTCTATTGTATCCAGAGCTATCCAGGCTAAGATGAGCATATTTTCTTGATTTTTTTGCATTTGCACTTGTTGTATACACTGAATGCTACTCTTTGATTACATTTTAACGGCATTTATTTAACTTTTTTGATTAAAAAAATAAATAAAATCATCCTTTGTCTGTCTGATCGCTCTGACTTGGGAATTACTCCAGGGAACTCATAGAGTAGTTGTTTACTGGTCAAAGGGCACAGAAGTTACTTTTCAGCTTTTTTCTATCTGCTATAAATTAAACGCATTTATGTGATGCTGCACACCGTACAGCAGCAGTCAGTAGTGCCCTGTGTAGTAGCAAATGCTAAGACAGTAAAATTTCTTCATAAAGCAAGTATTTAGGACTTTATCTGTAGCACAGTGAAGCATTATACGGAGTTAAGTTTAGATCAGCTAATTAGTACTTCACACAGCACTAAGATCATATTATAACACTATCTAACATCTTGCCTTAACCCTAGGCACCACCCAGGAGACCCCTGAAAAAAAAAACAGTCCCTAAACCATAATAACTCACCATAATGCATGTCCCAGACAGATGGATATGCAATTTCCTAATGTCTCTTTGGCCAGTATGGTAGACATAGCTATTCTGAGACAATGTAGCAATTACAATTGTCTCATGTACTCAAAGTACAGTTTTGTACCTACCATAAATGTAGATGTTCGAGTGCGAATACAGCTGCAGTCATAACAGATGGGTTATCCCGCCGTCAGGCGGGTACTCGGTCGGCCGAATTCCAAAGTCTAGGTCTGGCATCAGTTGTCGTCACTTCTTCCCTGACGTCAGTGCGGCAGGGGTATAAAAAAAACAGCCGATGCCATTTTCTTCAGTTTTTCTTGCCCCAGATGTCAGGTGCCCCCAGAAGGAAGGCAAAACATAAACTAATGTAATAATGCAATGCAATATAATCAAAAAACAGTAGTGTGCCAGCAAATACACCATAAAGGAATACCCCAATCAGGTTGTATGAGGAGGTGTTTGTCATAAGGCCTGTCCCAAGTGGGGATGGAAGGAGGGAAACCTGGACTGCAGCTGTATTAGCACTCGAACATCTACATTTATGGTAGGTACAAAACTGTACTATGTTCATCGTGCATACAGCTGCAGTCATAACAGATGGGTAGAATCCCAAAGCTAAAAAGGGGTGGCAGGCACTAAGTGGAACTAGGAGGAGCAAGGATGCACTGCAAGACTGCTGTGGCAAAACCCGCTCTAGATTTAGAGTATAGTGGAAGGTGATAGTGTTTGGAGAAAGTGTGCACAGAACTCCAAGTAGCTGCTTCCAAAATATCCTTGGTAGGAACCCCCCTGAGGAAAGCTGCAGAGGTAGCTGTGGCCCTTGTGGAGTGAGATCTGATGCTTGTAGGTACAGTTTTTCCATGAAATGAGTAACAAAAGCGTATGCAGTGGGCTATCCATTTTGAGATTGTCTGTTTGGAAATAGCCTTTCCTTGAGCACCTGTAGCATAGGACACAAAGAGTTGCTCTGATTTTCTGAATGGCTTTGTTCTGTCCAAATAATAACGAAGTTGTCTGTGAATGTCCAAGGAATGTAGTAGTCTTTCCCCTTTGTTTTGTGGGTTAGGATAAAAGGTAGGTAAGTGGATAGTCTGATTCAAGGCTACACTGGATACTACCTTTGGCATAAAGGAAGGGTTGGTTCGTAAGGAAACTCTGTCCTGATGGAAAATGATGAAAGGTTGCACAGCCATGAGGGCTTGTAGTTCCGAAACCCTGTGTGTTGAGGTGATAGTCAGAAGAAAGGCTGTTTTTCATGACAAATATTGCAGTTCTGTTGAAGCAGCTGGCTCAAATGGAGGCAGGGTCAGTTTTTCTAAAATGAAGTTGAGGTCCCAAGCAGGTATTTGTGGCTTCCTTGGGGGTTTTATATTCTTAGCCCCTCTGAGGAACTGTCTTAAGAGAGGATGAGAGAATAAAGAAGGATCAGTGTTGTATTGTGCAGAAATGGCTGAAGCATGGATCTTGATGGAGGAGAAGGAAAGTCCACTGTTTAACATCTCAGCTAGGTACTGTAATATTTGTGGTAAATTTAGTACCCAAGGATTCTGGCCCTTTTTCTGATTCCAGGCACAAAACCGTTTCCATTTGGCGGAGTAGGCTTTTCTAGTAGAAGGTCTTCTGGCCTCCAAGATGATATCCTGCACCTCCTGGGAGAGGAGAGTCTGTTGGGAAATCAGGGAATCCTCCATGCGGCTAGATTGAGGCTTTTCAGTTGACTGTGAAGAGTTTTGAAACTGAGATGGGTCAATAGAAGAGGCAATAGAGGCAGGGTCCATGGTGGGGAATGCGTCAGGCTCTTCAGGAGTGGATACCAGTGTTGTCTTGGCCAGTCTGGAGCAATGAGAATCATCTTTGGCCTCACTGCTCTGGCTTTTAATACAACTTTGGGCAGCAGAGGAAGAGGTGGAAAGGCATAGACTGTCAATGTTGTCCAATTGAAGGAAAGTGCGTCCACTTTCCAGACCTGTGGATGATAGGTCCTTGAGCAAAATTTTTTCAGTTGGTAATTTTTGTGGGTAGCAAAGAGATCTATGTCTGGCCATCCCCATGCCTGAATTATCTTTGCGAAAACTTGAGGATGCAACTTCCATTCATGAGGATCTGTCATATTTCCGCTTAGGTTGTCTGCCAGCGTGTTTTCCTTCCCTGGCAGGAATTGTGCTTGAAGTTGGATTTGCAATTCCAGAGCAGTGTTCCAAAGGGACATGGCTAGTCTGCACAGGGGGTATGAATGAATTCCTCCCTGTTTGTTTATGTACCAGATCACTGTGGTGTTGTCTGTCCTTATCAATAGCTGGCCTGGATGCAGTAGGTCTTTGAAGGCCATAATAGCATTTTGTACTGCTAGCATTTCCTTTTGATTGATGTGTAGGTGCTTTTCCTTTTGGGACCATTTTCCCTGAATGCACTGATCTGACATGTGTGCCCTCCAGGCGTAGTCCGAGGCATCTGTTGTGATGATTTGATTTGCCTGAGGCATGCAGAAGGGGAGACCTGTGTTTCTTTGGCATGCTTGAGCCCACCACAGAAATTCCTTTTGAAGACATGGAATGAGTGGTATAATTGTTTCCAAACTGTGGCTGTGTTGAGACCATAAGTTTTTTAGGTACCACTGAAGTTTCCTCATATGCAGCTTTGCACATGGGATCAGCAGGATGCAAGATGCCATGAATCCCAGAGCCTGCAGGATTTTCCTTGCAGTCAGCCTGGTGAAGGTTGCCATTTTTCTAAAGTATTGAGATAGTTGCCCTTGCTTCTCTGGAGTGAGGTAGGCCATCTGGGTGTTTGTATTCAATCTGTTTCAATTGTTTGAGAGGGTATTAGTTTTGATTTCTTTTGTTGACTGTGTATCCCAGAAAGTTCAACAACTTTATTACAAATGCCAGGTGTTTTAGAAGTATGTGCTTGCTGTCCGCTTGGATCAGGCAGTCGTCCAGATATGGGTATATTTGTATCCCTTGAAGTCTGCAGAAGGCAATTACTGATGCCAGGCATTTCGTGAACACTCTGGGTGCAGTAGATAAGCCAAAGGGCAATGCAGAGAATTGATAATGGGTTGAACCTGCAAGAAATCTGAGGTATCTTCTGCAATCTTGTCTGATAGGGACATGCAAGTATGCCTCCTTGAGGTCCAATGTTACCAGCCAAGACTCCTTGCCCAGCATGGGAAGAAGCTGCTGTAATGTGAGCATCTTGAATTTTGGCAGTAAATATGTGTTTAGGATGGATAGGTCCAGAATAGGTCTCCAATCTTTGTCCTTCCTTGGTACCAGGAATAGTCTGGAATAAAAACCTTGACCCTGTTCTTGTGCAGGTACCTCTTGAATAGCTTTCATGTCCATGAGAACTGAAATTTGTTTTTGTGCCTCTGCCCTTTGATTTTGTGGCAGGTTTGGCATGCCTCTCATTTTTGGAAGGGTGTGAAAGTGGAATCTGTAGCCTCTGTCTATAATGTCCAAAATCTATTTGTCTTTTGTGACAATATGCCAATTTTTTAAAAATAAAGCCAGTTTTCCGCCTAAAGGTGCTGCCATTAAAGCTTTGCTTGGCATGCAGAGGGGAAGTCATTGTGTCTGCTTTCTGAATGACTGTGATCTATCTTCTCCACCTCTTGGTGGAGGTGCTTGCCATTGTCTGGCTCTAAATGATCCTTGAGATTGGCCTCTACCCCTCGGGTGCCTGTATCTACCTCTTTGAGGTCTGTCCGTGGCTGGAAAGGACCAATTTTTTGAAGGCCAGTTTCTGCTGAAACATGGAGGTTGTACCTGTAGGAAATCTTTCACTGTTTGCATTGATCTTGCCTTTTCCTCCATTTTCTTTAGTACCTCCTCAGCTTTAACACCAAACAATACATCTTTTTGAAGAGGTGCATCTAGTAATTTAGCTTTGACATGATCTGGTAAGGTTTTTGAGCCAAGCATGTCAACGTATGACAGACCCTGTAACAGCAGCTCTACATGAGGCCTCTAAAGCATCAAAACCACATTGCAAGGTATGTTTACCCACTTGCTCTGCACTATGCAACAAATCCTGCAACTCCTTTACATCTGGTTGTTCAGGTTGTGTCATTTTGCTTTTCAACTGAGATAACAAAAACTGTTGATACTTTAACATATGGAACTGACAGTTTAATGCCCTCATGGTTAAAGTGGCCGAGGTGTATACCTTTTTCCCCCACCTTTCTAAAGCTCTGGAATCTCTCTCTGAAGGTAATGGGTTTTTGGCAGTAGAGGCCTTAATTCCCTTGGGACCCTGTGAAATAGTTTCTGGGTCAGCAGCATGGCTTTTGTATAGGAATTGGTGTGAATCAGGAACCCGGTAATATCTGTCAGGTTTAACAGGAGCTGGAGGTAAAGAATCTGGGTTGAGGCTGGCTTCTGTATACACATCATCTAATATATCCAAGACAGGAGGGATAGCCAGAGGCCTGTGCTGAGGAAGCAAGAGAAAATCCCTGAGCCTTTTCTTGGAATCTGAGTAATCTTGACCTTCCCAGTGAAAGTGTTCTCCCAAAGTATGTAAGGTTTCCCTTCTCGGGGGGGGGGGGGACCGAGGGAATGGACTCCTCAGAATCTTCAAAAGGGGAATATGAGTATTCCTGTTCCTCAGAATGTTCTGAGGTAACAGAGCCTTGGTCTGAGGAAGGGTAGTCTTCCTCCAATCTGGGCCTTTTGTCCGAGGGGGGTTGAGAACCCCTGATAAGAGTAATCAAATCCTCAGCCATTTTGAGCATCTGTTTTTTAGGCATGGGGCCTTGAGGGGGGCTCTGTGGAGCTTGTCTTTTAGTTTTCATGGCAGCTTTAGATTTTGTGAAAGCCTTAATGGAAAAAGAGGAAGACCTGAAGACACCTTGAGAGGTGGCAGGCCTGTCTAAACTCTGAGTTTCCCCGCCAACAGTGGCGTCGGTATCTGTAGTCGGAGTGGGGGCAGAGGAGCCTGCGACCTCGGGCACAGAAGACACTGCTAAAGAAGTGTCATCCGTACTCAGGGGCTGCGTAGTCACCTCGCTGAGAACCAGAGCACCTGTAACCAGCTTTAGCGTGGTGTCGGTAGAAGTCGCGGACCTCGTATGTCGGTCCTTATCTTTGCGTCTTTTACTCAAAACTGGAGTAGGAGTACCCGACGACATAATGCAATTAAACTTTTTACCAAAATAGTGTTGGGCGAACTCCGCCCGACGCTTAATAGTGCGTTTGTTGAATCTAGCACAAAAACGACAGGCCAAGACGTTGTGGTCTGGGCCTAAGCAATGAATGCAGAAGGAATGGAAATCCTTATGCGTATTTGCTTCCCACATGAAATGCAATTATTAACTTTGTCTGACATCGGCCTGAGGCAAGAAAAGTTTCCCCAACGGGGTACTTAGCTTTCAAGAAGACTTCGGCTGAATTATTTTTCATAAATCTCAGGAGCTGGCCGACCGGCACTTGCGAACTGCTTCTGCCTCGGGCACCGCACGGCAAGAAAGACTGAAGAAAATGGCGTCAGCTGGTTCTTTTATACCCCCTGCTGCACTGACGTCAGGGAAGAAGCGACAACTGACGCCGGACCTAGACTTTGGAATTCGGCCGACCGAGGACCCGCCTGACGGCAGGCTAACCCATCTGTTATGACTGCAGCTGTATGCACGATGAACATCCATTAAATCCTTAAAGAAACTAATTCAGTATGTGAGGGATATGCATACCACTTCCTTGGGGGCAGAAATCTTGCTTACAAACAAGGCTGTCAAGAGTGCACACACCCTACATACCACACACAGACCTTATTATGCTGTGGCACTTAAAAGAAACCTTCTCAAACCTCAAAGACTTTTTAAGCTGTAAAAATTACACCACCTATCCTCAGCAATCACCAAAGCACACACCAAAAGCAATACCAAACTGCAACATAAGCCTGCACTCAATGGTCACCCAAAAACAAAGCTCATAAAGCAAGCAAGCATTTTACCTAATACTCTTGTCATAGGCGTTTATACTGTAGAGCCCACAGATGCCCATCTCACAGGAGAAGATAACGGTTAGTTGCCTATCTGCAGCCAGGATACGCAGTATCATAAACTCGAGGTGCGCAGCACCACAGGTGCAAATATGATTCTATCATACTCCATGTGGGTGTAAATAACCTGAGACATACCTCACTGAAGTGTATGAAAAGAGACATAATGGATGTCTCTCTGAATATGCATCACAGACAGGTATGTGCCATGCAGTGAGCAGCATTTTACCTTCACCAAGGACAGCATGAACAAAAAAGGACTGATTTTAATAATGGTCTTAGCTTTTGGTGTCATTCCAGGTGGGATCCAGTATCTGCTAGCAGGCGGGATCCAGTATCTGTTAGCACTGGAGGACAAGGTTAACAGACCCCCCCCCCCCACTTTGCCAAGGATGATCTAGACTTGTCTCCCCTGGGCTTCTGGATAATGGCTAAAACTTTATCCACCCTCTTAGAGCCTTTTATAGGCATTGGCAAAATGACAAAACTACCTACATAGCAAACAAACAAAACAAAAAAAAATCAAAACAATTTTGAGGTGCTACTGCTCAATGACCAGTACCTAAACAAGAAATTTCATGTTTTACAAGCTCTCCTCACACTGGAGAATGTAGACATCTGTGCCATTACAGAGACTTGGTTTAAAGCCACAGAAAATACTCCAGCAGTGCAATGCCACAGTGCCTTCCAAATATTTAGAACAGCAGCACAGAGAGGGACTAAAGATGGAGGTGTCTTGATCTATGTTAGAAAAAATATACCTCCAGGTTGGTTAAACAGAATGATGCCCTGGAGTTCATCTATGTGCAAATTACCACAGACAAGGCTCCTTTCCATATCCTAGCTAGGTAAAAGTCACCATCTATGCCTTAAGAATCTCAGAACATGTACTTAGACCTATTAGAGGGGCTCACCATCCAACCAAATACCCTATTCATGGGTGACTTTAACTACCCCTCTATAGACTGGGAAATGTACACTGCCTCAAACTTACAGGCACAACGTTTCCTGGACTTTATTAACACAAACACGCTGGACCAGATAGTGTGCAGTCCAACCACAGGATTGAATATACTGGACCTAGACTCACCAACTTGGGACAGCATTGCATCCCCTAACCCACCCATGACTTATGTCTTTACTGGTGAGGTCAGATAACAAAGCTGTTGCTTTTGAAATAATGGTATACAAGTCATCCATGGATCCAGCTCTGAAGGATCTCTTGCATATCCACAATCGGCACCACAAATGCTAGATGCAAGGATTTGAACTTTGTTTGCAATATAAATGGAACATCCTGGAGAGACCGACATGCATCTTAAAGGATTCCAATCCTATGCAATAAGCTCTCTATCCATGTCAGGCACAGATCATCCTTGACCCTGTTAAACTCTAAAACCTTAACCACTGACTGGGGAATCACAAATTCACCCTTGGTCTGGTGCCCATGTCTGGGATGGCCAGAGGTAGACAGTAAGTAAAATAATCCCCAATTAACCCTTAGCTACCTCCTTACCAACATATGCCTCCAAACAGATGCTCAAGGTACTTGGGGACAAAATTGGGTTGGCTTGCGCAGCTAGGCTTATAAAAGTGCTGGTGGTCATAAGCTTAGTAATCGCCTGTTAACATAATACATATTACATCACTAATGTGAAGACTTTGAATGCACTTACCACTGTCACTGTAAAGAAGCCATGCTACTGACAGCATTTCTGTTTGTACTATTTTAATAGCATTTACCGCTCAAAAGACATTTATATTTGTTTGGAGTATGATAACTATTTTTTTTTCAGTAAATGCTCTGGAATACAAGGGTGTGTGTACTTAAGAGTATTATGCAGCTCAGAGATGTTAAAGATATTCAGATTTTACTCATACATTGGAACAGACATAGCAAGGCATAATATGCATACCAGTAACAGAAAATATGCACTTATCCTATATAAAGCAGAAGCACTCAGTTGAAGAAAAAACTCTCTCCCAATAACGTTTCAGGGTTCTGCTGAAAATCAACTGCGTTACTGGGGCTCTACTAAAGATTAAATCAAGCCTTGCAGCATCTACAGAGAGGTTTCCTAGTTGGCAGCCGGGAAAATTAGAAGGAAAAAAAAAACAGTGTTAAAGAATTTTAAGCCTACAATAAAAGCACTTATCAGATTAGTTGAAAGTGAATACATCCAAAAAATGAGATGCTCCTTTTTCCTCCCTTTGAATCAAATCAAAATGATCAATTATTAAAAATAAACTTGCTCAAAACTGTTATGGTCATGTTTCTTCCTAAACTGAAGTGGCAGTATGGTACATTCACAGCATACCTCCAATAAAGCCAGAGTGGTGTCTTACTGGAACAATATTCTAGAGCACTTGGGTATGTAGCAAGCACATTAGGGGACATGAGTAAGACAGGACAACGATCAAGCCAGCTTGAAAAAACATATCTTCATTGATTTTAGAGAGAATCTCAGAATTCAGAAATGCATAATAATAAGTCTGGGTAACTGCAATTCTTGAATTACTTCACAGTAATTGCTACTCCGTGTACTGCACACTCACCTTAGCATCTGCCTCCTCATACGGATCAACAAACACTGTAGTCTTCAAAACACGAATTTCCTCCTAGGAGTAGAAAAAAGCCTCTGGTTACTGAACTAATGCATTAGAAAAAAAAAAAAAACCCAGAAGTGTATAACAAACAATGTAGTGCAATAATTGGCACATTCATGCATTCCAGGAAATTGTGTTACAATGTGCAGAATACAAAACCTTCACTGGCCGAAACAGAAGATGCTACTACTCTGTAGTAAACTAATATCTATTCCAAGGTACCTTTGGCCGATCTGTTTTCGGATCTGCATCCACGTTTTCCATTGCAGTCAGAGCTTCAAATCCACCAACCACTCTGTAATAAGTAAAATGGAGATGTCAATTTAAACATGCACTGCAAAGTCACAGTAGCTAGCAAGTAACAATGCTGAACCACCTAAAAGGGTTATTAATCTGGAGGTGAAAGATGGAAGCAGAGATTCACTATCACTGATGTATATAATGTAAACTCTTTTTTTCCTGTTACAAAAAGGTATCACCAATAAAGCCATTAAACAATTTGCTAAACAAACATGAAATCAAATGTGAGTGTGACCTTGTTTACAAAAATGTCAAACAGCAAGCCTGGTACTGCAGAGGCAAGACATCCATATGAATTATATCAATCAATGTCAGACACAGAACACAGTATAACTTCAAATCCTTTTATTAAAAGTAAAAACAAACATTAATGCTTTCTCAGAAAAAAAGGCTTCTTCAGATATGCAAAAAAGTAGAAAAAATCACCTTTATAAAAATGTCTTTGTACCACATGACAGAAATGGACCAATCATAACCTTAAGCTCCACATGAATTACATATTAAGTGCATTCAGGAAGGAGCCTGGATTACAATAAGGTGAGACTGAGCATTCTATGATAGGGTATTCCTCTTCTGTTGGGAAAAGGAATGAAGTGAGCTGATTATATCATATGGAAGAAGGGGAGCAGAGTGGACAGTCTGCAGACAAGATACACAGATGTATCGCATCACATCCAGATTTCTTGCAAAGAGAGAATGGAGACTGCCTAGCAAAATGTACGCCATTAAATAATTATGAGTCATGCAGATAACCACATATGTCTAGGACTGTTAAGCAAGAGGAAATAAATGGTGAGCTCTACTCACTGCAGGAAAGTCTGTGTAGCACCAACAGAATCAAGAGAGCAAGTGTATCAGCAATTACACTTAAGGTGTTTGGGGAAGGGCACTGGATGGCATGGAAGTCTTGTAGAACAAGCAGCCAACATTCAAGGAATAATATAAATAATAATACTGCTACTAACAATAATACGCAACTACCTACAGAAGCACAATATTTAAACACATGGTTTAGTAAGTTCATACAATAATCTAACTGACTCTAGTGGCAAAGAATCTACAGTGTCTTGAGCAGACGGAGATCAAATAAGCTGGCTATCTGCTGCAGACGAAGATGAAGTCCTGGTTACAACTCAAATGGCCTAGTTTCATACAAAAATAAATATGTTGAAGGAGGTGGCTACTGTTTGACAGCAGTGAAGAGGAACAGTCTGCTCACCTCTCCCACAGGGGCAGGGTTAGGGTTGTGTGTTCTGGAATGAGCAATCTGCCTACAATTTGTGACAAATAATGGGGATGGGCACAAGTTCCTGTATTCTAAGGGGAAAGGAAAGGCTATTGGGGGTAACACTACCATTGGAAGCAGGTGATTAGCTCTCACACTACCTCATTACAAGTCTACCTCTTGGAACACTGAAGACACATGCAGGGCAATACCATGGCTTAAGGGGAAATTTCACTGCTGGCTGCCTCATAGAGAAAGAGGCATAGATGTGTGACAGCAGTTATGCCATTGGTTTTATTGCCAACAAAGGAGAAGTGAAAGAATAATAATGTGCAGGTAGGACTCTGACTTGCGTAATGTAACAAACATGCTACTGTCTCTATGCAAACATGAAGAATTGTGAACCAAACTCTCACAGTCAGTAAGCAACTTACACATAAAAAACGTAAAACTGAATCACAATGATGTTTTCATCAAATATATCACAATGTAATAATGCTTAAAACATAAAGGAAATGTATAAAGGTAGATGAACATAACCAGTTATACTCAAAAATGGTACACAAAATTCTGGTCATCACTACAAAAACAGTCCAAAAACTGGTACAGACCATTTCCCTGCAGAAACACTGAATTTTTTTTAAGTTGGGACTTTAAAGCCTCAGCTATGACTGAGGTAGTTCTTCAGAAGGTTGGTGCCACACAGTAAAAAGATCAGCTCCTAGGCAATCATCATAAGATGAGAGGAGCTCATGAGGCAGGAAAGCAATGCCAAAGCAGATATTTAAGGTATGCATATGAAATGGACCAACAAATATTGGATACTTCACCATAGGTGACCATCCAACAAACTGACAAAGCAGTACAATGTACACTACATAGAGTAAATACAGACCAACTGGCAATTCTCAAAACACACACTGTTGATGCAATCTGTATCCACTTTAGATAAGTTAACCACAGAAAGTTCAAGATACAGAACATTATAAAAGCTTAGCAGTGAAGAGACCAAAACATGTACAATTCTATAAAAACTCTGTAGTGACATGACCAAAACATGTACAGTTATCCTCTCATGAAACGTCAGCAACACATTTGGTCAAAGTAATGTTCTTAAATGGTAAAATAAAATTTAACGACTCTCAACTATCATTCATCTAAGTGTCATTTTATTTAGAATCGCATCCAAATCATACTTCTGTGCTTCAAAGATTAATCTTCAAACTCCAGTCATAATAAAATAAAAATATATGAGCAGCTAAGGAACTGCAAAATCTGGAACATAATGCGATGACTTTAGCCCTACAAAGACTCACCACCTAACAAATCTCAAAGTGGTAGCATATATACCAATGGTCAACTGTCAGTTAATGAAGATCTACAGAAAGCTCTCAGATGCATTATGAATAAATCTCATCAGTAAGAGGACAATAGTTTACTGCAAAGACTACAAGTTAACCAGCTCTTCATATTAAAAATATACTCTAATGGTAAAATTAGAAGCTTTTTATTGTGCAACCAAAGGTCACAGTTTTACACAGGAAAAAAGCAATTTCTTTCGGCTTCTCCAGTTAGAGGTCACCACAGCGGATCACTGGTCCATAGACTGATTGGCAGTGGAGTTTTTACTGTGTTGAGTTGCCAGCCCGCTGCCCAAACTTCACAGAAGACACACGCTCACAAGCACCTACTGCTTGTCTTTAAAAACTCACTCGACTGCAGGGAGGGCGTGCAGACTCCGCACAGAAGGCGCTTCAGCCGAGAATTGAACCGGAGAACCTCTTGCTGTGAAGGCAACAATGCGTTTGCAGCTGCTAAGTATGCCTTAGGGCATAAGTAATCAAAGTAATAATAAGAAACAGTGAAGGTACAGAATAGGGGCTCAAATTGGAAACAATGGTTCCAGTGCACCTCGTCAGGTCACTCCCAAATGATAAAGATAGGGGGAAGGAGAGGGGGAAGTTGAGGAAGAATGAAAATGGACAACACAGATGCGTAGTTATGTTGAGTACACAACGTTAGTGTCTGATGATGTTATTTTCATCCATTCCTCAATGAATGGGACAGAGTCCCCCAGCTACGATAATCTTGGGTGGCCCTCAAGGATGTTCCGGAGAAGCACAGAACCAAATACAGATATGATCTGGAGATAATATCCAACTTGTAATGAGCAATAAAAGTATGAGAAATGGACCAAGTGGCTGTAGCAAAAATATCATAAATTGAAGCCCTTGCCCAAAAAGCAGATGATGCAGCCATGGATCTAGATGAATGAGCTCTTGCAGGCTTGGGTAAGGACAATCCCCTCAGATAAAAGACGCAGAAAATACAATATATTATCCATTTGACTAAAGCAACTCTGGATACTGGTTTACCCAATCTGTTTCTGGCAAAAGAAACAAATAGTTGATCAGTTTTCCTGAAGTCTTTTGTTCTGTGGAGGTAAAACAAAGTTGTCTATTTACATCTAAAAGATGAAGAATGTATTCTCCCTTACTGTCAAATTTTGGAAAGAAGACTGGCAAACTGATTACTTGATTTACATTTGAATCAGACACAACTTGTTGGCAAAATAGAAAGATTTGTACATAAAGTCACTCTATCTTTGAGAAAAATCAAATAAGGTGGTTTTGAAGAGAGTGCTTGGAGTTCAGAAACTCACCTTGCAGATGTAATAGCAACAAGAAAAATTGTTTTCCAAGAGAAGAATTTTAGATCTGACTTAGCCGAAGGTTCAAAAGGGGAGTGAATTAATGTTTGTAATAGTGCATTAAGATCCCAAGGTGGAGTAGGATCCTCTATCGGAGGTCTGAGCAGAAGGGTACCCTTAAGGAATGCCTTACATATTTTAGAATTATGTCCTATGTGGTGATTTGAGATAGCTGCAAGTTGAAATTGTAAGGTGGAGAAACTAGCACCACCTTAAAAGTCTGAAGCAAGAAAATCTAACAACAGGAACTGGAGTAGTAAAAGGATCCATCTTTCTCTGTTCTGCCCAATAGTAAAATCTCTTCCATTTACTGTTATAAATTTTTCTTGTAGAAGGTTTATGGGATGAAAGTAAGATCTGGTGAACTGGAAAGGAAAGTCTGGACTGTCTAGCCATCACTGGAATTGGAGAAACCATGTGGTCAATCTGAGGCCTTGAATGTCCAGATGAATCATCCCCGATGAATGTGATAGTAGATCTAGACTAAGGTTTAGTGTATCCAAGGTGGACACAAGAGATGAGACCACAGGAATGGGAACCACACTTGCTGAGGCCAGAAGGGGGCAATGGGGATTACTTTGCTCTGTAACCCTTGTATTTTGTTTTAGAAATTTGGGTATTAAAGGGAGGATAGGAGAAGCATATGGGAGACCAGAGGGCCACGCATGGACTAGAGCATCTCTTGGTGACTCCCCTTGAGGGAGAATTAGCGCAAAGAACCTGCTGCACTTGTTGAAGAGACAGGCAAAAAGGTCACAGCAAGGTTGACCCCACTGATGAAAAATAACTTCCATCACTGCATGACTGAGAGACCACTCTTGTGGCATCAGGATGGTCCTGCTGAGCTCATCAGCTAAAAATAGAAGTTATGTTCTTACCATAACGTTCCATGTTAGTGTATTGTGTCTTCTCTTTCTTCCTTTTCTTGCTGGATGGGGTTCGAGCCTCGCTCCCGACCGGCCAATATGCATAAATAAGGTAGAAGAAGAAGAAGTGGAAAGAGAGAAATCCTCTCAAGTCTCCTCTCTGTCCAGGCCAGGGGAAGGAGGGTGAAAGGGAAGAAGAGAAAAGAGAAGACAACTAACATGGAGCGTTATGGTAAAGAACTTATATCTATATGTGTTGTATCTCGCCTTCATTTTTTGCTGCCTATGCCTAGGAGCTAAAAATTAGCTCTATGCCTGAAGCTGAAATCCAACTTATAAGCCCAAATAAAAAGTAGAAATAATATGAAAGAAGGGTGTCTTGGGTAGCCCACACTCAAACCAAAGCTCCAGGAGGATGGTCTTTAAGAAGGCTAGGGGAAGCTCTTGGTGTCTGGGTGGAAGGTTAGTTAGATTAGGGATTTTAGCCATCTGGATATAGATAACATTGAAACTGTAATGGATAATTGCTTTCCTCAGATAGGAGACACCTTTGAAAACTGGGAGTTCTTCTTTTGAATAAATTTACCCTGACCTGAGAGCATTCTCAATAGTTTCACCTGTCCCCAGGTGATTTTTAATTAGTTTGACCCTATTTGAGTAGTGTTTTCTGTGTTCGGAGGCCAAGGACTTGGTTTAGAAAAAAAAAAGAAAAGGGGTTAGGCAAAAGGGGACGTTTTAGTTGAAACCATGAAACCTTTAGCAAGGAGGTTCAAGTTAGTTTAGAACGCATAATGGAAAGTGACACATGAGAGCGGCGACTTCTGAACTGAGTGATAGCTGTGCTTCTAGCTGATTCTCTGAGTTGATGTGAAAGAGTTTTCCATGACAATAGCTTTAAAGAATTTAAAGAAGCAGGAGAAAAAAAGGCAAGAAAAAGAGAAAAAGATTCAAGAAGAAGGAAAGGGAATTTAGGATCGGGAGAGAGGAGAAAAAGAGTTTGAGGTCTGATTAGAAAAAATCTTGGGTGAAAAGCAGATTACATTATAGGGCCTTAGAAATAAGAAATACATTGAAATTGAGCCTTAAGAGTAGATGGAATGATGGAATGAGAGAGACAGAAAAATCAAGGTCAATGACTAGTTGGATGGAGTGCGGTGAAAAGGATTATGTGTGCCTCCTCCTTCCTTATGTGCACTTACTCCAAATAACTACTCGAAAGCTAAAGATTTCCGGGAATTTGTGGGGATGTGAAAAAATATCTCTAACAAAGTGAGATAATTGAGGAAGCCTGGCTACTGTTGGAAGAGGAGGAACCAAGCAGAGAGAGGGAGAGGGAGGGAGGAAGCTGACTGACCCGATGATGGAAGGGTCAGATCTTCCACAAGGGTCCAAGGTCAGCTCCTCCAAAAGAAGAAGAAAGTAGGGAACCACACTTAAGGAGGCCAGAGAGCGCAATGAGGATCAATGAGGCCTTCTGATGATAGCTTGCAGTACTACTTATATCAGGAGAGATCAGGGAAGGAGGAAATGACACAGAGAGGGGTCGGCCAAACTATGCTGCGTCCCTGCTGGGTTGGCCTGGTAAAGGGAATAGAGTGAAGTATTCTCTGCACTGCTGTTTTTGGGAGTAGCAAAAGCAAGGCTGCTTCTGCCCAGAGAGGCCTCGCCGGAAGATGACATCCCCAAAGGGGCTCCTGAGGCTCTCTGCGGTCGTGCGGGGATGAGAGAGTGGTCGACACTTACCCTGAGCAGCATAGAGAGGCTGGCCGCCAGACTGGTGAGAGCCCAGGCTTAACATGACTCACACCGCATGATCCAGAGAAAGCACCCTGTCAGGCAGCCCAGGGTCCCTTCCTCCACGGAGCCAAGAGAAGGTGACTTTCTCCTAAGATCTTGTCGGAGCCGGCTATCGGTGTTTCAATTTACTCCTCGAACCCCCTCGGCTCAGCCGAGGCTCGAAGCCACAAAAACTGGACTGGGAGCCGCCTCGGCAGCGAGCCGATATGGTGAACACAAACACACACTCAACCTGAAGTGTCCCCTGTCAGAATAAACAATTTAGTAAAGATACTAAATAAAAGTACTAAACAAAATAAGTAAAATAATAGTAACACACACAAGCTAGGAAGAGAGAAGAAGGCCTAAGGAACAGGAAGAAAATTTTTAAAATTTTAAACAGGAAAAAGAAAGAGATTAGGGGGATAAGGTTTCCTATACATACTTACTAATTTTAAGAAGAAAAAAAAAGGAAAAAGAGAAATTTAATAGAAGAAAAAAAAAAAAACTCCAGGAACCCCGGTAGAAGCACCAACCCGAAGCTGTAGGCGACAAGCGAGATGGAACCAACTCGAGCTTTTAGGTGGCGCCGTCAGGCCGTGAGTGGCTCAGACCATCCAGCAAGAATGAAGGTGAGATAGACAACTTAACATTGTTAGATTTCCCCAGTATGTACATTGCTACAAGAAAATGGTTGGAAGAGATTGCTCACTGCCAGACTCTCACTGCTTTTTGGCAAAGGAGATAAGATCTGGCTCCCCCCTGTTTGTTGATGCACCAAACCACTGACATATTGTCTGTCTTGATAGCACTAGCTCCTAGAGGGAGAGAGTTCTGAAAGGCCTGCAATGCTAATAGGACCACTCTCATCTCTAAAACACTGATATGCAAAAATTGGTCTCTTCTGACGACCACGTGCCTTAAGCAGTCTGTCCCAAGAAATGCCCCCCCCACCCCAATTGGGAAGCATCCATGGTCAACATGGCTTTTGGGGGAGGAAAGATAAAAGGACATCCCTGACAAACTTCATTGGATTGCATCTACCAAAGTAAGGAGTCTTTGCAGGCTTGAAAATTTTTTATAGGATGTTTCAAGGGATGCCGAAGCATCGACCATTGTACTGCCAGGGTCTGTTGAAGAATTCTCATGTCAAAGCTAGCTGTACATAATACAGTGATTACTGCAGCCATCATATCTACGGCTTGAAGAACCAATCTTGCTGGAGGATAGGGATGCTCTAGAATCTGTCTGACATGCAATCTTAGGGTATGAACTCTGACTTGGGGTAGAAATGCGAAGTGACTGACAGTGTTCAGGCAATATCCGATAAACTCCAAGACTTGAGCTGGCTGGAGATGGGACTTGGAAAGGTTGACTGTGATCCCTAGGAATGGACACAACTGGAGTAAACAAACCCTGGCCTTCTCTAGGAGATGCTTGGTTGTTGTGGAAAGGAGCCAGTCTTCTAAATAAGGAAACACACTGAACCCGTGAAGTCTGAGATGAGCTGCCACTACTGCCATGCATTTGGTGGACACACTGGGGGTTGTGGTGAGACCAAAGGGCAGGGCTCTGAACTGGCAATCAGTGGCGCCCATCTAAAAGTGCAGATATCTTCAATAGCACTTTTTTATTTTGATGTGATATTATGCATTTTGAAGATGTACAGAGCACATCCAGTTGTCCTTCTGTAGGAGAGGCAGAATGGACTAAAGCATGACCATCTGGACCTTGGAGTTCTTCACAAATTGATTTATATGACTGAGATCCAGAAGAGATTTCAGGTCTCCTGTCATCTTTGGCACTATAAAGAACCTAGAGTAAATTCTAAATCCTGACTGGTCTGGTGGGACATCTTGCATAATTTTTTTTTTCCTAGCAGCTTTTGAATTTCTAGAGCTAACTCCCTTTGATTGGGTGGAACATCAATGAGATGCTTCGTTTGTGAAGGGCTTTGTGAAATGGGAATGAAATATCCATTAAATATGATCCTTTGCACCCAAGAATCTCTTGTGATGGCTATCCAGACATTTAGGTGCAAGGAGAAGCAAAAACCAACTGCCTCCACAGAACAGTAGTCAGGTAACCTTTCAGGAGTGCAGAAAAGGCCTGTCTGAGAAAGAGACTCGGGACCCTTGGTTCTGTGGGCACCCTCTGCCATGGGAATGGCTTCTTCTATTATTTCCCCCTCTCCCTCTGGGTACCCCCCTCATGTGAATCTTAAAAAGGTTTCAAAACCACATTTCCTCATCTCCGAGTTGATTCCTGGAAAAAGATCTCTGTTGGGGTCAAGAAATGGATTCCAGCAGCAGACAAGGTCTTCCCATCTTGCTCAAGGTGGGAAAGTGTGTCTTTAACTGTGGGCCCAAACAGGGAAGATTCATCAAAAGAAGCATTGATGAACGAGGATTTAAAGGGCCTCACAAAAATCACACAATCTCATTCAGACATGTCTCCTAACAGCCAAACCTGAACCAGCAGTGCGCAAGGAACCTTCAGCTGTATGAGAAATAAACCTCATGGATCCATTCCACATAGACTGTAGGGTGGCCAGTTGGGAGGAATAAGATTTCTCTACTCTACCAATTAGGGAGCTCCTTTATTAAGTCCCTCTGTAACCTAGTAAAGTGTGCCAGGTAGTTAAGCGACTGCTGGGAAAAAGTCACTGAAGCAAAAATGCGCTTTCCATATCTGTCCAATGCCTTAGGCTATTAGAAGGATGGGCCGTGGAGATCTGTTCGGCTCGTTCCTTTTTGGTGACTGCTGCAACAACCATGGCATGGAATTCCCTTACTCCACAACTGTCTGTCTTTAGGGACTCCAAGGATCTTGTCTGGTCGACAAGGGATAGGCTCTACAGTCTCTGGTTCCTTCCAACCAGGTGGGAGACAAGGTCTATAAGGGTCATCAAAAGGGAGAGGGTAGCCCAAGACGTACATGGCCCAGACCGGAAGGCTTCTACGAACACAGACTCCTCTTGGGAAGGGCTTTGGAAGGACCAACCACCTTTTTAATACAAGATATCTAAAATGTCTCCAAAGGAGACATCCTCTGGTGGTGACCTTGGGGACTCTTCCCCCTCAACAAAATCTGTGTCTTCAATCAAAGATTCCTGAGAGGAAACTCCGTGCCTCTTTTTGCACAATTTCTTCTGAGGAACCTCTTCACTGGCATGCTCCGAAGAGGTATCAAAAGCAACGGGATGTTCTTGAATAGAACCTGCCTGAAAGCTCTTACTGTGTGCTTACTCACTGTGGAGTAGGGTGACGAGGCTTAGAACTCAAATCCGATGGAAGAAGAGGGTTAAGATCCAAGGAGGTGAGAGTCAAAGAAGCTCTGGAACGGGACAAAACCCTTTCCTCTACCTCAAAGGTAAAATCACCAGGAGACATAGAAACCAACCTCACTAGAGCCGAAGCTCTTGGCTCAGCTGATTCTCCACCTCCCCATATCTCCTCTCTGAAAAGGGAGATGGACCAGAGCTGTCGAGTGCCAAGGCTCATAGGTTCATAGGTTGGTACTAGGCTATCAGCCCTAGGGACTATACAAGCCTAGCCATAACAATTCCCTATTTCTTTCTTCCATATTTACTTTCCTGGACCCCCCTGTCTAGCAGGGCAACTGTGAATGTCCTGGGGTGAATTTCCCTTTTCTCCCTCCCGTCAAAAGGTTCCTCTTGAAGAGATCCAAAAGCACTCTGCTGCTTGACATGTGGGCAAATCTATTCCAGAGTCTGGGAGTCTCTGGGTCAACCTACTATCCCTCTCAGCATTTTGTTTATTTGTGATGACAGGTTTAGATCCCTGGCGTGTAGCTCTGAGGGATTGGGATTTCTTTAAGTGTACCTTGTTGTAAAGAGATAAGCTCTGAGTATGAGTAGAGTATGTAGAGAGTAGCTAGCTATTTTTTTTTTAAGGCGGTCAGGGGGGGGCATCTGCTTTAGGCCTGTCTTCTTTTAGTGAGGGTATTTCTGAGGCCTTTCGATGTTTTGAGGAGAGGTATAATGGGAATGTGTATTCTATAAATGGTAATATGAGGGATGAGTACAGTGGGACAATGACCTGGATGAAAAGCCCTTTGTGATGAAGCCCTTTCCTGACTGTTGTGTGTATGTGGTTATCGAAGGTGAGACCACTGTCCTGTGTCCCTAAGTCTCTTATCACACTTTGTGTGTTTAGTGTACTGCCACCCATTTCTTTTTGAGCTTGAGCCCATGGCTCTGGCACCACATCTGTTTCTGTAAGGCCCTTTTTGTATCATCTGCAAACTTGTGTGCCAGAGTCCCTTAGTGTTGACCTGTTTGGAGTGGCTACTTTTACAGTGTGGGTCTTTCAAGGGGAAGCAATGGCTCTTAAAACCTCGTAGTCTAAGTCACCCCCCCCGGATCCAGCACCGACACTTTGGCTCAGAGACTCATCCTTTTCAGTGGGTATTGGCGCTGAACAGATCAAGAAAATAGAGTTGAAGAAGGTGGTATCTTCAGATCCAACACATTGATTCTCAGTGCTCTCAGATCCAATGGGTCTGAAACTACAAGTCGGATTGGAGAAGGTGTCACAATCATGTGTGAAGGTTGTTGAAGGCTTACAGATCTGATGGGAGCCAGAGCCAGTAAAACCCCATCTGGATCTGTGCCCTAAGGAATTTCATCATCCTATCAACATCTTCTTCAGAAGGTCTTTGGGAGGACTTGATTGAGGAAGAGGTGGAGGGAGGATGAGACAATTTCCTAGGAGTCTCCTGTAAAAAGGAAGATCTCAGCCTAGGAGACAATGTTTCTGGAGAAAAGCAGGGACTTGAGATCCAAGGAGATTTAGAGACTTGACTGTTGGATCAGGCACTTTTTTAACTTTAGGAGATGGCTCCGAAATTTGAGCAGATCTTTGAGACTGTGCAGGAGAGCTCTTCCTATGCTCCCTGGGCTCTGATTTCTGCTTTCTGAAGGGGGGATTTGAGCCCCTGTATAAGAAGAAGTAGTAGGCAAAAGGCCCCTCAGGACCAACTTATTACATCTGTCACTGATAGCCCTCAAGTTAAATCCAGCACAAATTTCACAAGCCACTTCTAAATGGGAAGGGCCTAAACAATAAATGCACTCCCTGTGGGCATCAGAATTAGACATCTTATGCCCACAGGAAGTGCACTTTTTATACCTGATAGGCTTCTCAGCCATACCAACAATAAACCAGATTCTAATAATAAAATATATATAATGTATATATATTTAACAGATGAAAAGAAAGTTTACCAACAATGGTAAAGATTACCTTAGAAAGTAAGGTAAAGAAAGAAAAGACCAGTACCACCTATGGTAAAAAGAAATACCCTAAAAAGGATTAGAAAATACTACTGGAATGAGTAAAGAGAGGAAGGGTTATCTAAAGAAGTGACTTACTAAAGGAAAAATAAATAAATTCTATTTTTTTACTCAGAAAACCTATCAAAGGCAACCCAAAACTCAAGAAAACACAATCCCAACTGAATTGTTAGTGCAGCAAACAAGATCTGGGGTAATACAGTGGTAAAGGGAGGAGCTCAATAGTCGGATCAAAGAATCTAAAAGAAAACGTCTGAGTGGGATCAGAGACCCATTCGTTGAGGAATGAATGCAATGACAACAACAGATCCAAAGTTAATAATGGTCCAAGATCATGACAGAAACGGTGGCTCTCAGTTATGCAGGCACTTCTTTCTACAATATTTATCAAAATAAGGCTGCTTGCATTTAGTGCTATTTACTGCCGTTTTTGCAAGCAAGAGTTTTAATACGGTCTCCTTTTTTTCTGAACAATGGTATTAACACTTTCGCCTTAAATACAAAGGGAAGGATGCCCTTAATAAAAAAAAAAATCCCATATAACTCAAGCAGTTAATGGATCCATTTCATCAATGCATTCAAGGAGCCTTGTGGGAGTAGGATCTAGTCTACATTAGATAAGATGCAAGACAGAAATAGACTTTGTGTGTTTTATTATTTCATGTCTGTAAAACAGTAATATCAAGCTAATCCATCTTACAATACACTAAAGAACACATTTAAAATAGCTTCAGTCTCAACAGCTGATATTTTGACAGCAAATGGAAAAGATAGCTACTCTTACTTATCTGAAGAGCGTGTCTTCAGATTATATACAAAGCCTGAATTACTCAACATTACTTCAAATGGACCACTTGCTGAGTTATTCCAGTGCTGCTTGTGATCTCCCTGACAAGATTTTTGCTCTTGTATAGGTAATTTTGGACTAGGAGAAACCAATATGTGTAATCAGGTGAAGTTTATATACGTCTACGTCTGAACACCTTCTACACTGTTCCTATATCTGCAATAATTCCTTCAATACCTTCACTGCCTCCTGAAACTAATAAAAGTATGAAGAGGTAAAAGCTTGACACAATGTGCCATTGCTTTCTCCGGAGCCTCAATCCCACCCCTAAAACAGCCAAAATAACCCAAGTGGATCAGAAGCAACAAGAGAGACCCTGTGGAACAATTTCTTTCAAGCTATGTTAGTGCAGGCCAGCTCTAATGGGGGACAGCAAAGTTAAACTTGGTGGTGTGGCTGTTAAACAGACTGAATTCACCCACCGGTCCTATGGTCTCTACAACAAAATAGAGCACCAAGTAAAAATAATGTCCTTTTTTGTCAGTGGCAGAGGTAATACATTGAGAAAAAAAAACACATTAATGAGATGGAGAAATATATCACTACCCCCAACTCATTTGTAAGAAGGCAGAATATTTGTCTCGGGAGATGTCAAGCAGCACTGAAATAACTCGACCAGTGTTTCAACATAGTAGTTCTATTGAGTGATTCAGACAGTGCATGTACTCAAAGAGGTATTCTGTTACAATACTGAGTCGAAGTACTGCTGGTGACCTCGAGGCAGTGATGAAGTTCTCATGTTTCATTTCTTCTGAGTGAATGTTGTCCTAAATGTGCCACAGTAATGCTTGGGCTTCATTTCCTTTTGTAGGTTTGAAGTGTCACTCAGAAAGCTGAAGCAATTATACACCTGGCCAGAAAAAGTGGAGGGATCTGCACAAGTGGAAGACATAGCACAGATAATACACCACAAGAGATGATTAAAGAAGTACTATAAAATTGGACAAAGTCTGAATACTCTTTCCTTAATACAGTGCTGTTTAGTATCTTAAAATATAAACTACGCAAACAAAATAATAAAATAAAAACTATGTATGACCATAATATACTTTGTAAATTACTGTTTATTCTATATTCCTCTCAGCATTGCAAGACAGCTGTCTTGTGGGCTACGTCATGTCAGAAAATGGTCCCTGGACCAGCCTACTTACTTCGTTAATAAAAATGAGTCAATAGATAAATACTGCAAAATTTCAGAAAAGGCATGAAAACCTGGAGAAGAAAGGAAACACAAACTCTACTTCCATTATTAAAGACAACAATGCAACATGACTTAGAACATAAAACAATTAAAAACAGATAGAAGAAAATTACGACAGGGTAGTTAACAGAATATGGAAGTTGACAGTTTACACTTATTTATTATGTTAGCTATAAGATGCATTAAAACTGGTGTTTCTTTTGCCTCTTCAGAAATACAGTATGTGCACTGTATTCCTAACATATTCAGTTAATTGCAGTGTGTTCTACTCCAGCTGGAAAAGAAGCAGATGGTGATACTAGACAAAAAAGTTAGTGTTCTGTCTTCAGAGAGGATGACAATGGCCACCAGGAAAGTGGTCAAATTATGAAATGTGAGGGGGTCAGCAATAAACAGTGATCTTAAGGTACTCAACACATCTTTACGTGTCTTGCTAGACACTGTATTACATACACTGCCAAAGGCCGAATTTCTGTTGACTCAGTGAATAAAAGGAAATGGTCAGTGAAACTAGACAAAAACTTTGCTTCTGAACAAGTAAATGGCCTTGTGGAGGGGGTGTCTTCAAGGATTCTTTTTTAAACCAACATTTTTACTACCGAGACTTAAATTTTTACAAGATATAATATGGTGTTAACATTTATTCGTGCATCATGGTAAATAGAAATACATGCATATAACAGCAGATGTGTTAGTGCAGTTTAATAATTACATCCACTGTAACATATATTCTTAAACACCTATCCTAAACATTTACCATTTGTAATCAACAATCACCTAATTTTTCACATTTTTCCACATGGGGTCAGGCTGTTGCCAAGCTGAAGGTACTACTGCGCAATGCTAGGAGTCTTAAAAGGAAAAATGCCTCCCTGGAAGCCCTCCTCACCTCAGAGAATGCTTTTGTCTGTGCAGTTACAGAGACATGGTTCAAGTCTGCAGAAAGCACCCCAGCAGTGCAAGACTACAATGTCTATCACACATTCAGATCACCCTTTGAAAAGGAAAAACAAAGGTGGTGGCATTTCCATTTACATAAAAAAACAATCACACCTCTATATTGGTCAAGCAGGATGACTTGCTTGAGCTACTTGTCCAACTGACCAAAGGCAAACTCCCCCACCATATCTCCATTAGCTACAGGTCCCCAACCATGAACCATAAAAAACAATATGCATACCTGAAGTTACTAGAATCACTTACCAGTCAGCCCAACACACTACTCATGGGCAATTTTCAACTATCCCTCCATAAACTGAGAAATGTACAAGACCACTAAAATACAGGCTAAAAGATGCCTAGACTTTGTCAATACAAATGCTATAGAACAGCTGGTCTGCACTCCCACTAGGGTCTCAAATATCCTTGACATAGTACTCACAAACATGGCACAGCACTGCACCCCAACCAGGATAATGTCCTCATGCTAAGATTGGATCATAAATTGGTCTCCTCTGAAATAAATGTAACAGTAGAACCCCCCATCAAACCCTAAAACCCTAAAGAATTTTTCCAAGGCAAATTACCTTCTATTAAGTGATAGCATAGGTAATTTTAAAACTCACCCTAACCCTGAAAACATGGAGTCCTATGCAGAAGTATACACTAATGCCCTGTACAACTATTTAAACAACTGCATAGAAACAGCAGTACCTGACTAACTAAACCCATGTCTAGCCACCATGGTGGACCCCCGGGCATAAATTCATGTCTAGAAGTAAGTGGGAGGGTGCACAATAGGGAAAAAAAACTCATTAGTCTCAACAGACAAATCAGGGAACTAGTCAAGTCTTCAAAAAGTAAATACCAGACTAATATAATGCACCAATCAAAAGGTAACCACAAACCAGTTTTTTTGTTATGTATGAACTCCTAAATGAAAAACTCAACAATGTGCTGAGTTGTCTGTAGATGGCATTAACTATACTCAGCAAAAAGAAATATCAGACCTGCGGGCCAAAAAGTTCAGCTCAAATTTCATCTCCTCATCACCTCTGGTTACTCCCGATGAAATAGCTCTTATGATTCCTTTTGCCTGTTATCACAAAACAACAGGTCATTACTGTGTTCTCTAAAGCTAGAAACATGGCGTCAATGGGCCCTGACAGAATCCCAGGGTGCCTATTAAATAGCTTGAAACATGAACATGACCTAGCAGACCCACTCGGCTCTCTAATTTATCACAGTCTCCAGACAGGCTTTGTCCTAGTAGAGTGGACGACAGCAGCTGTCATCCCTCTGCACAAGGAGGAATGTTAACTGACCCAGGAAACTACTGACCCATAAGACTGACAAACCTCATATTCAAAGCTAAGGAAAGGGAAATCATGGACCCAACTAACAATGACATAGGAAATTTCCAGACTCAACCCAATTTGACTTCATCAAGGGCAGGTCCTGCCTGCTGAAACTGGTGGACTTCTCTGAGAAGGTCATCAAGGCCATGGATGAGGATAATACCAAGCATACAGTCTACCTTGATCTGGCTAAGGCATCTGACACAATACCCCACTCGTATATTATAGATCCATCCATCCTCAACCCTTTTTCCCATTTTTACACATGGGGTCGGGGTGTTACTTCAACAGTGACGATCATCTACAGCCAAAGTTTACACCACTGGGTGGCTAGCCCTGCCACTGTAATTCATCTGTCACACACACTCACACACACACACACACACACACACACACACACACACACACACACACACACACACACACACACACACACACACACACCTAGGGCCAAGTTAATGTGTTCAGTCCACCTGCTGTATGTCTTTGGAGTGTGGGACGAAATCGGTGTACCTAGAGGAAACCCATGTGAACAAAGAGAGAACATGCAGACTCCACACAGAAGGCATCCTAGCCAAGAATCAAACTGGGGAACTTTTTGTTCTGAGGGACGTCGCTAAACTAAAAAAAAATTGGGCATAAACCTCTACATTACCAAAGGACAGTTAAATGTCTCATGGATAGGACATATCTGTCAGAGTGGGGGAGTCCACATCCAACAAGAGGCCAGTTCACCAGTGGAGTACCACAGGGCTCAGTGCTGCGCCCCCTCCTGTTTAGGATATACTTCTCGGATGTCAAGGTAAATGCAGACGCGGCCTTTGGTTGACCAAGTTTGCTGATGACTGTAAGCTGGGAGCAATCACTGATTCCCAAAATGACATTGACATCCTACAGAAAGGTCTGACACAGACTAATAACTGATGTCAGAGCTATGACCTCAAACTAACTTCATTTTCCTTAGTGCTGTTATTCATCTAGGGTGGTCTCTTCTTCCTCTTTCATCGTATGCTGTGTTTGGAGCACTACAGCTTCTGTGGGTTTTTCTTCATTCAGAAGCTGCTGGAGTACACCATCCATCTGCTTTTGATGTCATGTGGTCTGATGAGCAGGTTGCTGCTAGCATCCCTTATGAAGGGTGTCTGATGACCATCATCTTTACCTCTCTGTCTTTGCATTGCAACATGATAGTTTCTTTGTATCATTTTCTGAGGCACTTTCCAGAAGCTGGTAGAGTGCTTCAGATGCCTTATTTTTCACTATTGCAACTGCTCTCAAACTCTTTGTTAGCGAACTAGCATTCCTTCCTAACCTGGTCCATCTTTTCTATCTTCCACTTTTTCCGGCAATCCTACTTTCTTTTGATGGCTTCCTGGACTTTTGCATTTCATGACCAGCTTTCATAATGCACCATAGTTACATATCTGACTTGGCTTGCTTATCTGTTTTACAGTCCTCACACATACTGTTTTGAGACGCTACCATTCTATAACTCCACCTATTTCCTCTTCTTCCCGAGCTTCTAGAGCCCTAAGCACTTACTTGAACTCTCGTTCTCTCTCTCTCCAGTCAACTTTCAAGTCTTCAGCCTACGCTTTTTCTGACCACTCCTTGCAGCTGATTGTGGCAACCAATGGTGGGCTGCATGTTTCACTGGGATGACTGCAATCACTGATTCTACCCCAGTGCCCTTTCCTTACTAGGAGGCAAGTCTACCAGAGCTGCATGTTGGCTTCTCTTGTATGTGATCTTGTGACGGTCTCTGCTCAACTATGTGTTAGCCACCATCAAGCCATTAGCTAGGCAGAAGTCCAGAATGGTCTTTCCTTCTTTCTCTCTGTTGCCCCACATATCTGGATGAGGGCAGTCCTCATATCCTATTCTGACTGTCCAAATATGTGCATTCAGGTTCCACATTATCAACACCAACTCAAGTTGTCCTGCTTTATCTAGTAGATCCTGCAGCTGCTGCCTGAATGCTCTTTTCTGTGCTATCACAACCCCACTGTGGAGCACAGGCTGAGATTATGGATACTGCCCTATCCTTACACTGCAGTCTGAATGTCATGAGTTTGTCACTAATTCTGATGACATCCCTCACTGTCTACTGAGGCCTCTTCCTCACCACAATTCCCTCACCATTTCTAGTCCGAATTCCTACTGAATAGTAGACTCTGGTCCTGAACAGACTAGAATGTCCAGACTCATCATTATGTCATCCACATCCAAGCTCCATCCCATCAGTGAAACAACAGGGAGTACAGCAATCCTTAATTCACAATTTGGTAGTTTGATGGGTTTTACATCTAGTTTTAACAGGTAACCAAAGCTGGGCAACAGGACATGGGCTGGTTTATTGACCCAGGGCTGCAAGCCTTATGGCAGGCACACACTGATCAGTAGGGGTACACAGACTTCTCCAAACATTAGCATGGGTCCCTGGCAAAGGTCAAAGTAGGCTTGGTCTTCAACCCACTTATTACCGGCAAATACCCATGTCTATTTTTCTGGCAACATTAGTCAACACAACCAAATTATCTACAGCCAGTTTTTACACCATCAAGCAGCTAGCCCCAACAGTGCAGTCTGTGATCCAGATTCTCATATCTACAGGATATTGCATCCCAGAGTTGAAGCCCAAAGCAGTTGGTCTATGCAACTCTTTCCACGGTAGGTATCATCTAGAGTCTGCACTGCTGCTGACAGCTCCATTCTTGGGCGAGTTTTAGATGTACACACACAGTATGTTTCTAAGAGATGGAAGTAACCCCAGAGAGACACAGCGGAAGGCTTCTGGTCAGAGGTCAGGATCAAACCTTGTACCCTGTGTATGGGAGGCAAAGAAGCTAACCATTATGTCAACTGTGTAATTTTTAATATTTCTAACAGTAGACCAAATTGAAGGGGGGGGGGGGCTCAAAACTCAATGAGTAGGCAAAGGGAACAAAATAATGTGAAAGTTTGGGGTATTGAAAGGCTGAGGAGTAGAAAATGGAAGTTAGGAAGAACAGTAAGTAGAAGCATAGGTAAGAGATGAAAGATAATCTTGTAGATGGAAGTTTTATGTGAAAATGAACTAATTTAGATGGTTGAAATGAAATGTGTTATCTATGAGGAAAAACACAGTTACACCTAGAAGTATTTGTTAAATGCTCAACTCAGAATGACATATTAGGAAAGATTAATAGGCTTTTTACTTTCATAGAAAGGCATTCTCAAAGTTTAAGTCCTAAAAGAGGAAAGGCAAGATCAGTACAATGCAGTTTATAGCACGTGTACGGCGGGAGAAGGGATCCAAGGTGTTACCTAGAAATGCTTACTGCAGGGTGTTTGCCAAGGCAAAGGACTCTTGGTTATAACAGTGATACCAGTAATTATCTTTGCTCTACTGGTGGTGAGTTTGCTTTTCCAGGGGTATAGCAACTGTATTCTCTTAAAGGGGAAATGGTCTTGAACTTCTAAGACCTAGTTAAAAGATGTTTGAAGAGTTGAGAGATGTTTGTACAAGTTTTAAGAAGGTCATATTCAAGTTTGACTAGCATGAATGCCGTTTTGTAACAGCACTTTCCCATGTGTAGAGAGAAAATGTGGCATTTCCACATCCAAAAAAGGGATTTTGTGATTTTTGGCTTTGGTTATCCTTAGATGGTGTTGGAAGTTTAATATAGGATCAAGTCAAATATCTAAATAGTAGAAGTCAGTTAATTCACTAGTGTTAAAAATGTTGTGAATGATTTGCCAGTTTGAAGAAAATGACTTTAGTTTTCATATACCATTTTTGTATAGTTATATATACTTGGATGTCCACCTTACCTTCACAACAAAAAAGACTATCAACAATGTTCTTCCTCATGCATTGAGATCTAAGGATCGTTAGATCTGCAAACAATGACTTTACATAATCTTCACTGTCTATATTATGTACATACAATTTTAAGTAATCCATTATTTTATGCACTCCTCACTGCTTCCTGTAGAGTGTACTTTATGTTACATTAATTTTATTAATGTATGTCTTCCTTCCTTCTACACTAATCTAACTACTGTATGCCCATGTATGATGCTTACTTGTGGATGCATCCTGTAGCACACAATCGATGAAAGGTTTCATTTAATGATAGAAGCTTTTCTGCTTATTTGACTAGGATATGAAAATATTAAAATGATACTGTCCCTCACTGTATTTTGCACTTCCTAGCTGTATATGATCCATTGGAATCAGAGTTCTATTCCAATTAACAAGTACAAAGAAAAACAAATATACATACTTAGGAATGAAAGCCATCCAAAACTAAGACCCAGACCTGGAAATAACATGGTTTTTAGTGCCTTGGAAAAGTTTTCAGGGAAGACCAAGTGGGAACTGAAGAGATGTCATCTACAGCCGCATTATGTAAAAAGGCATTCAAATTAGCTACAAGTGGAATGGGTTACAAGAAGAGACATTCCATATCTAATCTAACAGAATTGAATGCAATTAGCTAACTACATAGAAAGGACAAACATACTTTCTTGGCATACTTTTTAGCAAAGGATATAAAACTAGTCATCTATGAAGAAAGATTTGATGCTGTCCATGCAAAATATAAGCTGTCTGTGAATACCACCACAATGAAGATATTACTCACCATAATTCAGGAAACAGGACTAGCAGATTAAATGAATGGTTCTCATTTAACTCTGCGGAAACCCTTGGAAGAAAGAATGATTAATAACCAAAAAAAAAAAAAACAGCTTAAAATAAAACTTTTTGGGGAAACATGGTTAAAACATTCATTAAGTGCTTTCATCTCATTACAGAGACGTCTTCAGAATGGACTTGGAGAAACCAAGTCTTCAGACTGAATGAAATTACAACAAAAGCAACTTAAATATATTGACAATCATTAAGCTTAACTGACTAATTAGTGCTTAACCTTCTTTCTCTTTAACAATAAAAGACGACCTGGAGGGTAGCATGCATCAAGTCAAACCTGCCAAACATAAAAACTTCAAAATTAGTAACCTGGTCTAAATCCACAACTTTAAAATCAACTTTGCAATTAATACTGTTAAAATGCTTACTCAGAGCATTATTACTACTTTTAGTTTGAATAGCATACAAATGCTCATAAATCCTCTGGTGTAGCTCCCTGATGGTTGCAGAAGATGAATTAGACTGGAGGGAGTACGTCTGGCAGTTTAGACTTGAAGCATGCTACCCCTTCCAGGTCTTGATAAAGAAAATTTTAAAGTATTTTAAAACAGAAAGAAGGTTAAGCAATAATTAGTCAATTAAGTGTAATGATTGTCAATGCATTTAAATTGCTTTTGTTGTGCTTTCATTCAGTCTGAAGAAGCCTCTGTAATGAGATGAAAGTGCTTACTGAAAGTTTTAACCATGTTTCCTCAATAAATTTTGTTTATTTTAAGCCATTTTTTCTTTACCATTGTTTACGGCCTTTGTTCCCATTTTTGTTGTATGAAAGAATGATTAGTTTTAAGTACCAGACTTTCTTGTGAAAAAAAAAAAAAAGTATTGGGAAAGAAATAGCTTGTAGCACATAGATTACCTTAGCTTGAGGTGACAGCGGCTAGAGTTTTCTAAAATCATATCTCCAAAGACAGAAAGTTCAAAGGGGAGAACGATACTCTTTCTGAGCACAACGTAAATGCACCATGGACAGACAGGCATTCTAAGTGGGAATCTAAGGCAGAAATTACCACAAAAGGCTTTAAAAACTTTAAGAGATGCAAAAGAAAGAAGAACTCAGACCAGAGTAAAAACAAGAGAGATTGTTGGTTTACAGAGTAACTAAGACCAGAGTTAGAAATTTCAGAGAGACGTGAAAGGACTAAGTGGTTGAGTTCTGTAACCTAGAAAAAATGGGTGTCCGTCTGTCCCTATAAGATTTTTGTGCATGGCATGTAAAGAAATCTTCTGAGAAAAAGAAGTGACGGAGACCTTTGGATATCAATGACTCATCATCATTCAGCCTGTCAGCTTGAGAGTGAAGGTGTAGGCGAAGTTGGGCTGCTGGAGATCAATGGGGTGCAGAAAAGGGAATCTGGACTTTATGGACAGAAGAGGGCTATTACGGTGATCTTGCCCCTGCAGAGTTTGGCTTCCAGATCAATGTCATTATCCCAAAAATTAAGAATAAATTGTAAAGGAGTCTGCTAGGTCACTAGTAAGCTATGGAATCTTTGTCACCCAACCCCTATAAAGAGGATCAGGTAAAAGAAATACGGACACGCAGTGTTGGTTGGAAAGGCATAAACATCACACAGGAGTGCAACAGAGGCAGGAAAGTCTTACAGCAACTAAGTGGATTAAAGACTACTTGTGTGGCATGAGAAAATAACAGCTGATTAGGCCTGTTACAGAACTAGCTTCTCTTGCTATGCCAATCACTAATAGGAAGTGCTTGCATGTGAGGCTGTTCAGACTTGCAGGCTGTGGAAGATCCTCCTTTATGTATGCTTGGTATATGTCCACAGCCATGATATCCAGATGAATGGAGATACCTCCCTGTGGAAGACAGAACTGAAAGGCCAAAAGGGACAAAACTGCTCTCATTTCCAAGCCAATGATCAGTAAATATGACTCATGAGATTTTCCTTCACCCTGTATAATTTTCCGACTGTAATGTTCCCCACACACTACAGCTGATATACTTGTCTCATTGCAATCGGGAGTCATCTGTTTCTAAAGCTGACTTCCTGATTGACGGTTGTACACATCCAATCATCAGTGCAGAGCCAAATGACAGTGTTTTGAAATCCAAACTGGATGAGGAAGAGGACTGATATGTTACAACCACTAGAGCTGAACTGCCTATACACCGATCCTCGTATACAAATTGGCATGATGTTTCATAAAAATGGAAGCTTCAATTAGACCTGAAGTATTCAAATAAGTCTGTATAAGAATAGGATGCAGACAGTAAAAGAAAGAAACAACTAGTTGAAGAGATAAAGTATGTTTTGGGGCAGAAATGCTCAACATACCATGGAGTCCAAGATGCGGCCTATAAAAGTAAAAGATTAATCCAAGAGAAATTTTAGCTTTGTGAAGTTGCCTGTTACTCCACGAAAACAGTTTGAGCAGGGAAGCCTTTTTGTGCACAATATGTACCTGGTATAGGACAAAGAGGAACTAGCCATCCAGTAAAGGAATAGTTTGGTTCCCTGCATTCACTCATGGTCTGCAACTACTGACTTGCATTTAGTAAACACTCTGGAAACTGAGATGTTCCTGTAGGGAAGATTAATGACTAGCTCTAATTCAAAAGCACAGAAACTTTACTAACTCCTTGGTTGATATGAAATAAAGATAGGTGTTGTAAAGGACCATACAGCACATATGGTCTTCTTCATACAAACAAAGGAGGAAAGAATGCAGCACAACCATTCAAAAAGTTTCTTTTTGGAAAGAAGACATTTAGTCAACCAAGATGCTGACAAGCCTTGAGGTCTTTTATTTTCTTCCACATCTGTTGCTGGCTGCTATGCATCCTAGTAAAGCTACTCTGTGGAACAAAGAAAATGTACACACAATAGTGAACGTCTGGCCCTACATCTTCATATGTTGGGAGATTTTGGGAATGCACATGATGGGGCATCTGAAAAGGATGAAGTGAACTCAGGTGTACCTGCATATAGCAATACTGGATCCAGCTGCACTAGGTGCAACTTCTACTATATTATAAATCACCTGGACCATAAGGTTGCCTAAATTAGAAAAGGTATTAGCTTGAGTCATGATCTTATACTTCTGTGGGCCTCTAGGTAACTCCTCACCCACAAACTGCATTTCATTCACCATATCTTCATGGAACTTCATGTGCGACAAGTAATTCAACATTCACAAAGATAAAGTAGAAGACACAAACACATGGTTTCCATACCTATCATCACTCTGTATTCATTTGCCTTGGGGATGGAAAGAAAGGCTATGTGACGTAGCAGCCAGGCAGGGGCCTGGAGCAGAAACCGTAATATCCGTTTTGCATCTCTACCCAAACTGAACATTTTTATTTGACAACTAAAAACTCAATCAGCTTACTTTGGTACAGAAGATAACTGTTGTTTTTCCTGTGCTGTTATAGTAGTTTCTTTACTGGGGTGGGGTGGGGGACCATCCAAATGACTTGAGGAGGTACAGTGAAAGACTTGCTGAAGTCTCTTCTGAGGGCCAGTCTTCAGTGTATTATCTGTAAATACTCTCCCAACTTTGGGTAACATGGGACAAATGAGAGGACATAGTGCCTTTCTCTTTTTTATCAAGGTTCTGCTTGGAGCAGTGTAGTTGACCAATATGACTGCAATCAAATGGAGCCCTTCTTGGCCTTCTAACTAGCAGTCCAGAATTATGGAAGCCAACTGCTCTTTTTCCAAAAGGAAGACTTTAATAAGACTTGGTATGAGTCCTAGTTTCTGGTGTAAGACAGCATGATGTGTCTATCAAAGGGGAAAGTATGCCAGGACAGAGCCACAAAGGGTGAAAGCCACTATCAAGAGTTGCTGGACAGGAGGACCTCATTACAGCTGACACTAAACAGCTAGCAGTGGAATGACCAGAGTCACACATAGTATAATGGGAAATCCAGGGGCCCAAGACAGGAAATCTGATGTTAGCTCTACTGCTGGATGGCTACATGCCAAGATCACTGACAAAGGAACTGCCAACTTCAGAAACAGTGGCACCAGCATGGCATATATGGGTGCCATCATGACTAGTGCCAGGAAATACACAATCAGAAGTATCAATGCTAGTGGACAAGACAGGGATAGGTTGATGTCGATACAGATGTTACTAGAGGCAGTGCAAGACTTACTAGAGCTGGTGGCACGGCTACTGGTGCCACAGACAGTACTGTATAACTCTCAATTTATACCTCCAGGATCAAGGACAAAGCAAAAAAAATAATTAAATGGAAACGTCCCCAAACTATAGACACTTTTGAAATATTCATACTATTAGCTTAGAACTTCTCAAAACAATGTCCAATTTTAGCAAGGACATTGCAAGTCAAAATTAGAGGTATCCCTAAAAAGTATGTACAGTCGACAGGTACACAGTGACACAAGAATAGTGGCTCCCAGTAGAAAATGCAACTATTCTAGTATACCAAATCACACGGAACAAAGGAGAAGATTTCAGACCACCTTCTTTTCCAGTCTTTAAATAGCCTCCACCAGTTTATCATACTTGATAGATGGATTAACTAGAGACAGTCTAAATGAAACAGGCCCTTCAGAACTAGACTGAGAAGATGGGGCCCAAACATTTACAGGGTAGAAGCACAGTAAACAATTATGGAGAGACATTTAAAGGTATCACTTGAGAAAAGGGATTTATTTCCACTCCAGTCATGGGATGAGATTGCTCTTAACCACCCAAGTCAAATGAAGCCATCACTGTTACAGGAGGTACCCAAAAAAGTTATTTATTTATTTTTTATATATACCAAACTTTTTTTGGTTTCCTTTAATGAAAAAAAATCAGTCTAAGAATCCTGTTATTTCACTTATACGGTAAATAAAGCTCTGGAAACCAAGGTGGCTTGAAGCAACCTTCCTATAAATGGAAGGACAGCCCTAAATTAGAATGACTTTCTTCAATACCTAGGAGACAAGTTCTCGGAGACTGAAAAAGGTGTATATTAATTATATTACTTTCCAGGATATTTTAGTGAAGGATTGTCAAGGTTTAAAGTTAAATACAAATGTCCTTATCAAGGAAGTTACAGAGAAAAGTTTATCTTCACAGAATAAGCATGCTCCCAGATCATGTATACAAACAAGACTGTTCTTAAGAGACATGTTACGGATGTCTTAATATCAACACAAATGAAGAAGTATTTGAGGGCAAGAAAGCTGGGTTGGCTTGGAATTTTCTGAACAGAGGCTATATTCTAATGAGCTAAGGACTGACAGTGAACAGGTTAGGTCTGTGAAACTTTCTCACAAATGCTTTAATTACTACTTCTAACAATGACGACATTAGATTACCACCTCTTGATCTGAACTCTCCTACTGTGTATAGAAGGGATTTAAGATCTTTCCAGAATACTCAAACAAAGCAAGAGTACTTTAATGTCAACTAATGAAATTAAAGGCAATGTTGTCTCACAAACAAGATACATCTCTAAGACGGGGCGAAAACCTGAAATCTGCATTAGCAAACATGCCAAGGTACTCTTCTCTGGTGTTTAATAAGAAAGCTACTTACGCTATTTAACTGAATGAAGATATTTTTTTCAGCATCCAGTGTCTGGCAGGTCCTTTACACTGTGTGCATGCAATGGTTGGTCCTTTACATTGTGTACAAACAATAACTGCAATAACAATAATTTTGGTTTATGTGGTAAAATGTGTAAAATGCATAATTTTCTAGTCAGTAAGACTAATGGGAAAAACATGCAGCACAAGCTTGCAGTGGTGTTGAGACAAATGCTTCAGAAAAGCATGCATCTGCACATGATTCTAGGCATCTGTTTATATCTCAAGTACTAGAGACGGCACATCCATGCAAGGAAGATTGTGATATTACTGATTTAACTGAGTTCGGGAAATATGCGTGGATTTTGCATGCAAACAACTTTGCAGTAACAGGCATAAAGTATATCTCTGAAGCCAGTACTTAAGTCCAAGGGCTTGAAACACTAATTATTCATACCTCATTTAAACTGTGCTATTTATTCACTCATAAGGAGGTCTAGTACTATAGCTTAGCTTGAACTTAAAAAAAGTGATACATGCACAAACACTTGCAGAGGCAATATTTTTTTTTAATTTGTTATAATTTATTCCTATACAGTACCACTAGAATAAAATATTATAGCTTTTTTTGGGATCTGTGCTGGCCATTGCATTTGTAGGCCACTCATTTTCCCAAGGCTGGAAAAAAACTACCTGGAAGTACTACAACCCAGGGTCACATTATGAACACTGCTAAACATGGGGTGTTCTTCTTTTAGGCACAATCCCCTTCCTGATGGCCTGTGAACATCTGAATCACCATAAGGGCACATTACACCTTCTCCCTGAAGTGTGTGCCCTCCCACATCAGCCCTATAAAAGTTATCATAGGGGGATTGGCATGGTCATGTACCAACCTTGGACCCAGTGTTGCCTGCCATATACCTACCTCTGTGACAGATGACGATGCACTGGACTGACCAAGACCATAAGTCCAGAACCAAGACATCTATTCAATCCTGGGTTATCTAGGACACAGTTTTATTCCTCTACAACATGGAGCTGACAACTGCATATTTTAATCAGTATTCATGCAGTTCACACTAAGAACAAGTCAGCATATGGCACTGAGAAATAATTTATCATCATCATTCAGCAGTGCTCTGTAACTATAAGCAGAGTATTTTGAAATTTGTTGCATTAAACTTCCATACCACACCTAAAAATAGGCATACTGTTTGCCAAGTGTACCCACCCAGTTACTAAAAACATGCATACTGTAAATATGTCATAAGTGCATAACACATTCCCTGGACTGCATTTTTGTTCAAAACGTTTAAAATAGAAAACTCCCTTTACAGTTTCAGAGTCTCCCAAAATAAAAGCTTCTCCAATCATTAAAGTATGTTTGGGTATTGTACATTCATCACAAAACACTACAAACATTGACAGCATGTTAACAGTTACTGCTTTTCACAGGAGCTCCTGAAAGCCAGGTATAAAACAGGTTTTGCAAGATCATCAGTTCATACCTTCACAATTACCACCAGATATACACAATGCCATGCACTGCTCTCAAGGGATGTAATCAGTAAACCAGTTATAGTTAGTGTGAGAGAATGCATTTAGAAATCTAAAACAGAAGATCAAGAAAAGCAACTTCAGGCAATTGTGCAACTGGAAGGAATGAAAAACGAAACTCAGAAATATAGGAAGAACTGTTCAGATAAAATGTAAACCAATAGTTTAACTACCTGTAGTCTGGTTATCATAGTATGTCACAGTCTTGCTAATATCACATAATTTTGGTTTTGTATTTGTTGTCCAGGACAGAACACTGACTCAGAGGGGCCTTTTTGAAACTCCACCCAAAAACAAAGTTTTGTTAAAGAACTTGCTCAGCTTCAGAGTCACATGCTTAGACAAATGGAGGCTGAAGGAATGAAGTAAGGCAGAGTGATTATAAGATCAGAGTAATTTGATTCAGTATCAAATCATTAAAAGTCATGTACAGCACCCCACCACCCAGTAACAAGTTAGCACAGAAGTACTAAAGTTTTTTCTTTGCTTTTCCCAGGGTCAGACTCAGTTTAGGTCTAGGCTTGGATAACAATGTATTTTAAGTCCTCTGTTGTTACCCCACTCTCTTCCCAACATTTTAGAAAAGCTACACATTACGATTTCAACAAGCTCAGTCAAGTGTTTTCAGCCCATCTTTTACTTTATTTTTTGTAAATCTTTTTTTTTTTAATTAATTTGGAATACAGCAATTAGCATGAGACCACATTCGAACCAAAATGAACAATGTACCAGTGCTTATTTCCTATCACTGTGATGCAGCATGTGTCTACATTGTGCTTGGCTTGGTTACAAGCCTTTGTTCACATACGACCTGTACAATTCAATGGGGTATATTTCCAGCTTTCTTTTGAGGGGATCACTGTAGTTGTGGTGTTCTCTTTTAAATGCGTTCTGCCTACTGAAAGGCGCACATAGAAACATAACACATACTGTGGCAATACCAACAGCCCAGACAGAATGTCATTATTCATCTAAATTTACATTTAAAGTAACGGCATATTTCACCCATCACTTACAATGTATGGGGTGTGTGTGTGTGTGTGTGTGTTTGTGAGTCTATTACCTTTTGGCAGACAACACAAGTAATAGAATAACAATTTCTGAAAATGCAAGTATAAATCATATTTGGCAGAAAAATTAAGCATCATCACACTTGTTCTAAAACTAGACCAAATACTTTTATTCTACTACAAATTAACTAGACATGCAATAAAGAAAACTGCAAGTGTTTTGTTTGCAAGGGGGGGGGGGGGGCTTGAGTGAATGAGGACATGACTAACTCTATGAAGCACAGGGCAAATTTATCAGGAACAATGACAGATATTAAGAAAAAATCAGACAACTAAACCACTTCTTAAAATTCATCCTGAAATACCACCATTACATACAGACAACTAATTTCACTCTACATAAAACATGAATGTAATTAGTAAACTATAAACATATGATAATCATTAGCAAGCAGTACACCAGGCTATCACATGTATGCACTGAAGCAGGCAAAAGAAAAAAAAAAATCACAGAAATTATAAAGTAACACCACATTCTAAGATAAAGATATTAAAAATCTCTCTCTGTTAGACTAATTACATTTTTAATCTAGTTTTATCCAATTAGATATATACCAGCCTTCATAAGTATAGAGAAAAATCTTAAGAAATACAGAGTACTTGCCTTGCACAATCTGAAGATGCTTGCAATGCTGAAGTTATAAATCCATGCACTGTTACGTTAATAACAATGAATATCCACTGAAGCATTCATAATGTGTGCTGCTGTTACTGCTTCCCTTGCAGACATTACTGGGATTGTGAGTGGTGTGTGTGTGTGTGTGTGTGTGTGTGAAAAAAATGCCCAGGTATGGTGGTGTGGTAGAGAATGCCCTCAGGCTTGAACCCTGTACCCTGTATGCAGGTGTTAGACTTGAGTTTCCCTACCCACCACCATTATAAAAATTTCAGATTTTATGGTGTAGTAGTTGTTGCCTCACAGCTGCAGGTTCTTGGGTTTGATTCTTGGCTGGGGTTCCTCTTCTTTGTGTGGGGTCTGTATCTTCTGTGTGTGTGTGGGTTTGCTTTTTGTGCCCTCCATGTTACAAAGACAGGTGTCTTCTTCCTGGGCCTCTGCTGAAAATTGTTCCAGAAGACTGTCCTGATGAAAAAATGTTAAATAAAATTGACAGGCATTTGAATTTCAGACTTAGAAGGTTTTCTGAATGTTTAATTCCTTGTATAATTGATGGTTGCATCTCCTCCCTGTATTTGTGTGGATTTGCTCTGGTGCCTCCGTAAAAAATTGACCCCGCATTTGAATTTCAAACTTCATGTTCTTCAGAATACATAGTAGCACAACCTTTTTCTAGCATTTTTCTAAGTTCGTGCCTATGGCTTAAGAACTGAATTCACTATATATGGACTATTGAATTGTGCATATTTACTGATAAAGGTGCACTGTAGAATTGAGATTTTACTACTAAAAATATGTGGACTGTGAATGTGCATATTACTAATAATATGGTGGACTGTAATTGTGCATATTTTACTATAATGGTGGACTGTAGAATTGTGTATATTTACTAATAATGGTGGACTGTGGAATGATAATTACTGAAAAAATGTTCAAACAAATTTAAAACACCCTCTAACAAGTGTATTTCAAATTGTGACATGCTTGTTCACCCCACTCCCCATGTAGTGACTCTGGAGGATGTCATCTGTCCTTGATTTTGCAGAATGGTCTGGTCAACATTGAAAGCCTTTCTGTTGTTGCCATGCAGAGAATACTTGACTAGATAATGTATAAGCCTTGGGTATTAAAGGACAGGATTCCATTATTTTAAAAGCTCATTACACTTGTTGGAGACTTCCAGTCTTCTCTACAGACTTTACCCGTAAACTAATCAGTATGCCAATCATGTCTGGTCCTTAACCTGTACAGTAATCCTTCAATGTATCTTGAGCTTGTTTCTTGTTTGCTTTTCATTTTTACTTTTATCATGTTTGAAACAAGTTGTCAGGCAGCAGGTCTTTTTGGATAAGAAACATTTTCATCACATAGATTTCTACTTTCAGCATGTTGCTTGGTACTTTAATAAAGCTGAATATATTATAATTAGAACTGCAGTGCAAGGAGAAGTGGTTTGAGTTGAGTGCTTCTGGTTTTTCTTATACTTGATTTTGACTGGCATTCCAGTAATGTATTTAAAAGTAATTTATTTTTTCATGCCTCACAACCTTTTGTTTCCATCTAGATATTAAGTAAGCTGTCATGCAGCCAATGCATTGAAATATTTTTATTCTTCTACACTTATTTTTGTCTTGATTGGACTTTCATAATGATGGTTTGCCACGTTAGTTTTTGTGGTTGTGTGCATAGCTCCTCCTTTATGGTTGACCACACCAGTCACCAGCCGCCACTGTTGCAGACAAACTAAAAATGCAATTTAAGTGCACAACAAAATAAAGAGCTGGAACACACACTTAGCACTAGTGCTGAAAAAGTTTACAATAAGTGGGTCTTACCTCTTTTAGGACAAAAAATGACAGATCAGAAACCACATAGTTAATGTAACCAAATTAAAAACTAGCACAGACAACTTACATGGCTCTCGACTGTCCAGATTTTTGCTCACATTTTTTGTCTGTTCCTCATAAAATTTGTGATTCTCTGGGTCACTAAATAATGATATACTTATGGGTACTAACCTATGAACCTATATAGATTTGAGTTTCAGACTTCAAATCATTCAGAAAATGCACGTTAACACAAACCCCGTTATTCTAGCAAATTTCTAAGTTTATAAGGGCAATACGCGGTGGTGGTGCTGCGGTAGCGATGTCGCCTCATAGCAAGACGTTGTCCCGTTCAATTCTCAGCTAGAGCGTCTTCTGTGTGGAGGCATATGTGAATGGGGTGTGCCTTCACCAGGGCTGGTAACCCGGTACGTAAAAATCCACTACCAATCATTAGCGGACCGGAGTTCCGCTGTAGCGCCCCTAACCGGGAAAAGCCGAAAGAAACAAACAATTTAAAATCTTTCTGCCCCCCCCCCCCCATCTTGTCAGGCTTTGTCCAGACTTCTAGCACTAAGATCTGATGGCTTTCCTGCATATCCACAAAACAAACAGTACAAAAATTACCCGTTCCTAAAGACTTAAACCTTGCCTGTGATATAAATAGGACCTGCTGGAGAAATAGGTATGTATCCCAGAAACTACCCTGTCTATGGAACAGGCTCCCCATCCATGTAAAACAGAGTTCCCCCTTAATCCAATTCAAGTTCAACTTGGGCAACTGAATGGGAAACCAGAAATTCATCCCTGCTTTGGCACCTATGTTTCTGATGCAAGCAGGTAACTTGTAAATGGTTCATCTCCCAGGCCCATGCTTACACTTATCAAGGGTATCAGAACTAGTCAGAGATTTGGGATCTATGGCTAGGCTTAAAAAGGCCCTGGTCATTAGCCTAGTAAACGCCTATGAACCTAAGAGGTTGAGAGGTATGTTACTAACTAGAGCCTAGTGTTTCATCTAACTACTTTGGGAAGGCCTGCTGCAGGAAATGGTATTGGTGCTAGACTGTGGTCACAATCTCTGCTGGGACAAAGACTGAAATATCTTGGTGATAAATACATAGAGTGGAAGTGGAATCAAGAAAGACATTCCTATTATCAGACATAAGCTGAATTGGTACAGATCATGAAAATAGTGGGTATGGGAAATTATGCTGAAATAAGCCGGGCAGAGAATATGCCTGGGTGTTATTCAAAGAAAATTACAGTGATCCATAATGATGGAAACTGAATGGATGGGCAGAACATCTATGGCAGCAGCAAGGATTTACTATCTTTCTCCGCCAAAATGAAATAAAATTGCTTGGTTTAGTAAGGAGTTCTCACTATGGTGGATCAGACACGGACAGAACTAATGTCTGACAGACAGAACGAACTTCCTAGGAGAAAGAAAATGAGGATGCCCCGTGGTCTTATAGTGCCAGCTGTTAAGGAAGAAATTGACTTGAAAAATGACTTTGGTATGCAGTAGCAGCAATCTGAGATAGTAATGTGAAGTGCCCATTTATCTTCTAGAAAGCCACTGTTGTGGTAGGTGTAAAACGAGACATATATATTAACTTTATAAGTTCCTCATAAAACTACAATATTACTTGTGAAACGTACACACTTGGATAACATTACAGAAATAACTCGGTGATTTTTTTTTCCCATAACTTTTTACTGAAGGGATTTTAAACTATAAAGCAACAAAAGTATATACGTAAAGCACAGGAATACAAGGAAAATAACAAGTACAACTGTATATAACATTCCCATGAAAAACTCCACATTATTTTTCAGCCTGAGAACTAGAAATTACATTCCACAAAAGTTGAATAGTTACTTATATTTTCCAGCATGAGAATTAAAACCTATAATAAGCAACTATCTGACTTGTATAAGAAACACAGTTAATATTTAAACAGTTATCAATTAAGAAAATGTTACGGTTATAAGTGCTAATAGGGTACTATAGCCATGGATCTACTACTAACGAAAGCACATTTCACTGAAACACATTTCACCGTGCACTTTTCACCGAAAACACAATTCACCGAAACACATATCACCGAAAGTTGTAGATGGCCTTTTCCCCACTGTAGTGCAACCCTGGAGTTAGTATATATAGTAATGGAGGGTGCGGGGGGGCACCACCCCCCATATGGGGGGTGTGGGGGGGTGTCACCCCCTACATATTTTAAATATTTTGAATGATATACATGGATACATACAATTGCAATATATTACTGTTCTCTGACAATAATATTTAGATACAATATGTGGGGGGCAGTGCCCCCCACAACCCCCCTTACTATATATACTAACTCCAGGGTTACACTGCAATGGGGTAAAGGCTATCTACAACTTTCGGTGAAATGTGTTTCTGTGAATTGTGTTTTCGGTGAATTGAGCTTTCTGTGAAAAGTGCACTCTAAATTGATTTTCGGTGAAATGTGCTTTCGGTGAATAGTAGTAGATCTATAGCCATATAGTGTAACATACAAGATTTGTTTTAATAAATCATCCTAGATTAATCAGTCAATAAATCTTGCATTTTAAGTATTTTGAATGATACTCATTCTAAATGGCCATTTATTCATAAAAAAGTTGTTAGAAAATCTTTTCCTAACAATCTATAATATTGGATTTACTGAGTCTATTTTTAATGAAGTCAAAACTTGTCCTTCACAATGAATGACAGCAAGGCCAGTCCTGCAAAAATGTCATATTTCAATACAAAATATTCCACTCAGGACATTTGAAAAGGTGGCAACCATGGATCAAGATCTAGATGGCCACAGCACATGGATATCAACAAAACAGCTAATCTGAAATCCAAGTGTATAATGCTACTTACCAAAAGACAGGCAACAGAATTATCAGAAGTGCCCTGTTTACTGTTTACATAACTATATCGCCAGGGCCACTATAACCACGAAGTACCATTAGTTGGAACAAGGCAAATCCCCCTCATCTTAGCCATGTACAGCCTCGCCTCATAGCTATCCATCTGTCATCCATCAATTCATTTTCCAATAACCTGCTTTAACCTCAGTAGTGTCATGCAGGCACCATAGTTTATTCCAGTAGTCAAAAGGCTTGAAGTTCCTATTGCAAAGAATAATCCAGTAGCCAATAGGCTTGAAGCACCTTTTGCAGAGGACACCAGTTTACTATGGAAAACAGCACACTGTGTCTCACTGCAGACAGACTTACAAGCAATCCTGATAATTACCAATCAACCTCCTAGATCTTTGGGAGATGGCAGGAAACTAGAGCAAACCCAAGGAGATACAAGCAGAATATGCAGAGAATCCACACCAGCCGAGGTAGCAACACTTCAATTATCAATTTTGAAATTTCAAATTCTGTTGATGAATGAACAAAACTGAATTCAGTAATTTGCGTTCTAAGGAGAGGTTAGCAAGTCTCTGGTGTATTAAACAGCCAGGTCACATTTGCAACATCTGTATGTAAATAGCAACCACTGACAGTATTATTTCTATTTTTTCCAAGCAGCAGCAAAAAGTGTGTGTGTCTGTGTGTGTGTAAGACAAACAAAGCCATTTCCCAGAATTGCTGTCTCTCATCAACACTCCTCTCTCCAAACTTTGCTTCTCTCCAAGAGATTCAGCTTTTTAAAGGTAAGGAAACAACGGCTAATTGAGAAAGAACAGCAAAGAAAAGCAGAGAGGATTTTACTATCTGGTGTTCGTATTTCCTCTCATTCACACTAATCACTAGTTACTTGGTTACTTTTTTTTTTTAATACAGAAGTGTGATACTCGAAACACAATGGACAGTAACAACAAGTATACCTAAGCTTTAGCACAAGTGCCCCCATTCACTGCTCTTTTAATTACAGCTCTAGGATACAAATTCCTGTAAATCACTAGTAATATTTAGCTGTCTCAATGTTTTCCTTTTTCTGATGAATGATCTCAATCAACTTTTTTTAAATTTCCCTAACCATAAATGCATGAGGAAGTCTCGGCAACATTTTCCCTGGTCTGCTACTAGTATGCACTTCATGCAATGCTGTAGTTAACCTATGTGTAAAGTATACCAGTGAGGCTAGCCTGGGATTTGTATTAGCCACGGATCAGATGCTTCTTAAACTGAGCAGGTGACAACCTAACAAAATCTGCCCCATTATATGGGACCCTGCTTTGTTCTGCTAAAAGTCATCAAAAACAGAAAATGCCATGTGCCCAAAAAGTACAGTATCCTCTAAATGTGACACCCTATGGACTAAACTTTAACCTCCGTAACACACAAAGTATATGCAATAAACTCAAGGAACTGCAGAAATTCATGGGCCTTTTGAACTTAAAATTTTGGTTGTCATGAAAACTTGTTTAAAATATATTTACAGTAATGGCTGTGATGCCTACCACTGCTACCAATATGTGATGAGCACCACTGTCTGCTGTCCTCATGCTGGACCATCAATCAATGAGCCTGAATCCTCACCACTGACACTGGAGAGGGACGTGCACTTGAAATACAAATGACTTTAAGGCACCAATGCCACTACTGCCACTTTGAGGACAGCCATACTATACATCACTTAGGTATTGAAACCAGGCCTTCGATATATGTTAACTCCCCAGGCATCAGAAGATGGGTTATCATCACAGCTGGTTAACCCATGACAGAAGAGACAGGCACAACCAGTTGAGTGACAGAACCCTGGGCGTCTGTTGCAAAGCTCTGTCCAGAGGGGTGCCCCACAGGGCCACTCTTGTTTGGCATCTAGTCCTGCAAGTACAAGCCCAAGCTGCTACTTTTAGTTGACAGCAACATAGGAGGGTTGCAACCAACACACAGATGACTGCTTCCTGAATAGAAAGAATACATCACCTCGCACAAAATATAAAACAGAAACTGGTCAAAGTCAGATAAAAGTTAAATGCCAAAGTGCAATAGTCATAAAAAAAATGAAAACAAAGTCAGGGAAAAAAAAAAAGGCCACTAGCTACCACAACTAGAGAGGCAGAAGACTGACACCAGAATATCAGGGACCTGGGACCCAGGTTGATAGTAGTCGTCATTCGACACCCATGTAGCTAAAGTAGTTAGGAAGACCTTTCTACATTGCCCACCTTATCATGAAGGGATTCTCATCTAGACTGTACAAGATCCCTTCCTCCCTTACTCATCACTCAGATTGATGATTGAGTACAATGCCCCCCCATTCGATCACTGACCGACCCACACTGCGCAGCTGAGAGGCCAAAAAGTTCTCAAAAGGATAAAGGGTCTCAAAAATTATCCTATGCTGCCCCTGAGCTGAAGAGACTCAGGCTTACAGCCTGCTCAGAGGTGACTCTGCACCTCCTACTTTTTTACCTACAATACCAGATTTGATGAATAATATCACCTCAAAAAAAACAAAGATCCAGGGCCACTTCAGATCGGCCAAGGGCGGCTTAAACGGGGACACGGCTATTGGATAGATAGCTCTATAAGACAAAGATCACCCCAAGAAGTCTCCTGGAACAGTGAACAGAATCAGCACCATGAGAGGCAGAGCACTTGGCTGGCCTCAATTCAAAGAAAATGATGGGGATGATGATATACCCCAGGGATTACCTCAGGATGTCCTTCACTCTCGACGACACAGGCACAAAAATATGGGTATAGTTCCCCATACAAAGGGGTGGCGTAGTTTACAAAATGGGGGCTAGGCTTGTAAATGCCCTCGGGCAGATAGCCTAGTATGAACCTATGAACCTATGACACGCTCAGTATTTCCAGATGCACACCTGTCTGCATCAAGTACAATTTATCTTAACAGCACACAGGGAACACACTCAGCCTGGGGTCTGGATCTCTATCTGTCGCCTTTTAGATCCCCAATAATACTCCATACTTGTACAGCTGTAGGTCCTCAGCCGAATGTCCAAGCCAAGTCCTCCAGTACCCTCTCTGTAAACCCAGTGCTTTGTGTCCTTGCCCCAAGTAGCTGACACAAACACACTCTAAGATTTCATTTTCACACACACACACACACACACACATCTGGGAAAGGCTGGCACAGGTTTACTAGGTATGGGCCCTTCTGCTCACACTATAAGGTAGAGTTGCTACCACCAGACACTCCACAATCAGCTAATCTAAGGCCCTAAACTAAGGGTGTCCAATTATACTGTGTAATATTAATACTAATACAAATGGTAGTGGCTCACTAAGATGGCTAGGCCTTCTGGAGTGTCCCATACAGTGTCACCAAATAAATATAAGCATTCTCAAAGGTTAACTACTTTCTACAAGGTTCAGCCACAATTACAAACAAACAAACAGTACATGAAAATGAAGCCGCGGTGGTACAGCAGTAGCATTGTTGCCTCACAGCAAGAGGTTCTCCTGTTCGATTCATGGCTGGAGTGCTTTCTGTGTGGAGTCTGCATGTCCTCCCCGTGGTCGAGTGGCCTCTGAAAGACATGCATGAATGGGCGTGCCTTCGCTGAAGGTTGGGCTGGCAACTTAGCACCATAAAAAAAATCTACTACCAATCATTAGCGGACCGGAGTTCCGCTGTGGCGACCCCTAACTGGGAAAAGCCGAAAAGGCAAACGACAACAACAGTACACGAAAATACTGAATATATATTCAGAGTAAACCACAGAATTCAAATCACAGAAAATTTTAAAAAGAACATTAATGGACAGACTCAGACAAAGAAAAAAATATCTAAACTAAGCTTCACTGTATTCCTGATTAATCTAAGAGAATTTTACTGCTCACTAATAACTTACTTGGGTACGGCAAGATGAAATACATGAGCAGTCTTTATAGTAAGGCTTCCAAACAGAATACTCAATATTCTGAGAATTCTCTTTGTAATACCTAAAATATAATTTCCAAGACAGTTGGCAGAATGACTTCATCTGGTCACCTGACTCTAAGTTCTCACAGTATTCCCTTTTGAAGCTGAAATAGGAACTGAACATAGACAGCTGCAATACACATCCAAATGTTTATGGCAGTGCCTGGAGGCCTCCCCTCTTTCCACAGAGATAATGAACAAAGGCTTTGTCTCAGACCCAGCATCTGTGATCCTACTCGGCACTGTGGGGTACCTATCAATGATTTAGCAGCTCATTTACATTTCCCTTATTTTTCTTAAAATAAACCAGCTGGTTAACCTTTGCCAAGTCAGTGTCCTTTACTAAAACATATACATTTAATTCAGTTACCATAATACATGTACATTTCTCTTAATTTCAGCAGGGTGCACTGTTGATACTTTTTAACACAATTAACACTAGCAGAGTTCACAAATAAACACAAGCATCTGTACAAATCAGACTGATATACAAATGACATATAATTATGTACAAAATTCTAGTTAGCTGTGCTGGCACAAGTCATACATCCACTGCCCTACTTCGCCTGGCATGGCTCGCAGTACCTCCTATCATCACATCTCTTCCACCCCCACCCCTTTGAAGACTCAAGCTAGTTTTTCAAGTGACCCTTGGGAAACGTGGCTTGAGAGATATAAGCCCATTGCCCATCTTGACAGCCCCTCTGCGCTGGCATTGCTGTCACCACTACGGTGTTGTACTCCATGTCATATGCCTACAATCCTAAGCTCCACCTTAATAACTTGACATTTTACTGGCTGGCTCAATGTAACCACGTTAAGTGTGGTCTGTAACTACAGTGATTTCCCTTCCATTCAAATAAGACTGAAGTTTCTGCAGTGCCCACACTATGGCTAGACATTCCTTTTCTACAGCTGCATACCCTTCCTCCCTGGGTTGGAGTCTATGGCTGAGATATACCACTGGATGCTCTTCTCCCTCTGAGGAAACCTGGCTATGTATAGCCCCCACCTCATGGTTTGAAGCATCCACTTGCACAACAAATTCTTTGTTGCAATCTGGACTGGCTAACACAGGGGGTCCTGCCAAAGCTTCTTTAAGCTTCTGGAATGCCTGCTCACATGCTGAGGTCTACACTACCTTATCTGGCCTGTTTTACCTTGTCAGGTCTGTGAGGGAAGCAGCTATGGTACTATAATTGGAGACAAAATTTCTATAATACTCAGCTGTCCCTAAGAATGCACTCACCTGCTTTTTGGTAACAGGGGCAGGCCATGCCTGAATGGCTTCCACTTTGGCAGGTTCTGGCCTGATTTTACCACTTCCCACTCTATGTCCTAGGAAGGAGAACTCTGTCATACCCACCTGACACTTACTGGGCTTAATGGTCAACACTGCCCTCTGCAGTCTGCCCAACACTTCCCTGACATGCTGAAGGTGCTCTTGCCAGGAATGGCTGTAGATGGCAATATCATCTAGGTAAGCAAGGACATAATCTCCTGCTCCAGGTAGGATACGATCTACCAGCCTCTAGAAAGTCACTGGAGCATTTTCATCCCAAAGTGCATCTTTGTGAACTCATACAAGCCGAAAGGAGTCACGAAGGCTGACCTATCTCTAGTGCTGGGAGTCTGAGTCAAGGGCACCTACCAGTAGCCCTTGCTAAGATCAATAGTGGCTAGATACTTAGCTCCACCTGCTCTAGGGCTTCATCTGTCCTAGGCATGGGGTAAGCATCTGACTCTGTGTGACTATTTTGTTTCCTGTAGTCCACACAGAACCTGGTGCTGCCATGTTTCTTTGGTACCAGCACCACTGAGGCGGCCCAGGGACTGCTGGACTCCTGGACTCCTGGATTACTCCCATTTCCAAAATTTCCTGTATCTCATCCCTCAGTCTGTCTGACTCACTCAGGCACCCTGTAAAGGGCCTGTTTTATAGGTCTTTGTGGCCCTGTAGCCACATGGTGCTGCAACAGGTGGGTGCACCCTGGATTCCCAGTGAACATGTCCCCAAACTACTGTAACACTGCTCGGATTTCTCGAACCTGGGTAGGGGAGAGACACTGGAACATTGCTACCCTTCCACTGAGGTGTCAGTCACCACATCCCCCCTCAGGCCCCTCCTGCCATCCACTGCAAATACTCAGCACAATGGCCTCTATATCATAGTAAGGCTTCATCATGTTAGTATGGTACAATCTGTGCTCCTGCCTCCTTCCTAGCAGTTTTACCATGCAGTTAACATCGCTGACTGTCCATACCACCCTGAAAGGTCCCTCCCAAGCTGCCTGCAGTTTATTGTGTCTGACAGGAATGAGCACCATCTCCTGCTATCCCACAGCATACATTCTGGCTTGAGCATTCCTGTCATACCAGACCTTTTCCTGCTGTTTGGCTTCTGCCAAGTTCTCTTGGGCCAAGCCCATTAGCTCCCTAAGCTTTGTCGTGAGGTTTAGGACATATGCCACAAGAGACTCCTTGTGAGATTCACACCCACTTTTCCACTCCTCATGAATCAAATCTAGAGGCTCCCTACCTTATGCCCATAGAGCAACTCAAAGGGTAAAAAAACCTGTGGATTCCTGGGGTACCTCTCTGTAAGTAAACAGATGGGGCAGATATTTGTCTGACTCTCTCTTACGCTGGTTTGCAAATGCCTGTTGCATCGTCTTTGGCATAGAGTTTAACCTCTCTACAAGACCATTAGTCTGGGGGGTGGTACGGGATGGTCTTTATGTGCTTCACTCCACAGTGCTCCCACAAACAAGCCAGCAGGTCAGACATGAAATTGGCACCTCTGTCAGTCAGCATTTCTCTTGGGAAATCTACCCTGTTGAAAATCTCTAGAAAAGCATTTTCCACCTTCTCTGCCTCGATGGAGGACACAGCCACCACCTCAAGGTATCTAGTGGCATGATCTACTACCACCACGATATACTTCTCCCATGTGGAACTTGGGGGTAGTTAGAGGCCCCACAATATCCATAGTTACCCTCTGAAATGGTTCCTCTATCACATACAAAGGCATCAAAGCAGCTTTGACCTTGTCTCCTGCCTTGCCTACTTTTTGACAATGCTCACAGGTCCTGCAGTACCCTGTTACATCTCTGTCAGGCAAATAAATGTTCTGCATAATACATCTCTTGGTATGCTTTACGCCCATATGACCTGCAAAGGGAATGTCATGGGCTATGGCTAGAAGAGCCAGACGGCAGGCTCTGGGCACTACCAATTGCTGTATTACCTCACCTTCTAAACCCTCCCCTTTGGGGTCCACTCTTGATATAGTAACCCTTTGTTCCAGTATACAGAATCCCCTTTTTCTTGAGAATCAGGTGCCTCTCAAGCTACCTCCCTCAAGCCTCTTAGTGTAGGGTCTGACAGCTGAGTCGGTCTCAACTCTCTCTTTGTAACCCTTACCAACTCCCCCTCCACAAGGGGTCTGGTATCCTCTGTCAGAGGCTCCTCACTGTCAACCTAAGTACTACTACTTACCTTCCCTTGCAGTCACTCTGTCCAAGGGAACATCAGTACCCACCAGCAACTGTGGCTCACCTTTAGTCTGACTGCCACAGGGTAGCTCCCTCCCTGAAGTAGCCACATCATCAGTTCTGGCTTCTGCTGTGTGGTCTGTCTGGGTCTCCCCAGGCTAGCCGAGCCACATGCCTGTCTCCATGCCTGACTGCATGTCACTGCATGCACAAAACATACTGCATTATCAAAATCATTCCATATCAAGACATCACAGGGATATCCCCAAAGACTACCTACTTGCTTGCTTCTTTTTCCAGCCTCCCAGTTAAGGTGAACCCTGGCTAAAGGCATTTGGAATGGGATCCCCTCCTAAAGCTCTGAGTGGAGTGGAGTGGACTGCCCAAGCAAGAACTGCTCCTCTTTAACCACTGCAGGCTTCACAACTGTTATATCACAGGTTCTCTCTCCCTTGGCAGTGGCCTCCTTTCCATCTACCAAGATCAGTTATAAACTCTGCTGGTAGATTAATACGCCTGTTGTCTTCAGACAGCTTACCACTGGTATTCTTTTATGCCCACTTGCTGGCTCCCCCACCTTTTGTTCCCCACCTTGCCTCTGCAGACATCTATATACTACATGGCCGCACTGGTTACATTTAAAACATTTACTCCTTGATCCTGGTCGTGTACCTGAACTAGTGGCTTCCCCTGTTGTTGTCGGACTCTGTTGTAGTGGTTTAGGATATCAACCGTGGGTTCCCCTTATATCCATGTGTAGCACTGGGTATCCCTTTCCTATGCAATGATGCCCTGCTTGTTAAGTACAGGTCTCCTGTTTTCTCCAACTCATCTGCATAGTTGCATTCCCTGTCTGACAACCAGATTCTCATGTCCTCAGACAAAGTGTTAAGGGCTTGTTCCCTCACCCAAAGGTCTGCCAGCCCTTCAAAAGTGGTGACCTGACACCCACTCAACCCACCTATGAAAATAAGTGCTTAGTTCAGCAATATAATCACATACACTTTCATCTGCCTTGTGTCTAGCTCATGAAATTTCTTTTCTGTAAGCTTCAGGTGTTAACTTAAAACATTGCAATAAACAGTGCTTAACTGTCTCATAATCGAAACAATCAGTATCAGGCAATTTAGAAACAATGGTTACAGCTTTACCATGGAGTAAGGGTGTGAGGAACTATACCGAGAGCCCTCGGTCAACATTATACTGTTTGCATACTCTTCCAAACTTATGAATAAAACTGTCAAAATCTTCTTGGGATTGCAGAAGTTGTTTACTGACCTTTATTGCTTCTGGGGTATGGTTACTCCCTTTCCCATGACCTCCATGACCCTGGCAAAGAGTCAGCATTTCGTTTTCATGCTGCCTCTGCCTCTTATTTTCTTTGGCTTCCAAGAAACACAGTCTCTCTGCTGATTCTAATTCCAAACGTTTGGACTCCAGTTCAAGTCTCTAACTCCTGACGGATTTTTAAGTCCTCTGAAGAAAAGCTGAACATCCCCAATGTCAGACTGGTTGTCTTCCTGGTGACTGGTCTGTGATGCAGCGATTACAGCTGCAAACATTTCCACTTTAGTCAGGGTGGCATACCCCAGTCCTTTGGCTTGGCACATCTCAACCAAATGGTTCATTGTCAGCTTGCCATAATCCTCTGCTGACATCCTTGTCTGCTCTCTCTGACTAATTAAGCTAACAAAAAATAAATAAAACTATTGTGCTATGAAACTCTGAATGTCTACAGTATGGCTGCTGAGAGTACAAATATTTCTTTAGTGACAACTGCTTACAGGCTACAGGAATTCAATATCCACACCACTGTTCAACAATATGTGAGCATGTGATGATCCCAATTAAATGTGACACCCACCACTGCTATCAATATGTGATGGGCACCACTATGCGGCATCCCCACTCTGGGCCAGCAATCAAGGAGCCCAAATCCTTGCCACTGACACTGAAGAGAGACATGCACTTAGAGCACAAATGGATACACTCAGTATTTTCAAATGTAGACCTCTCTGCATAAAGTATAATTTCTCTTACGAGCACACAGGGAACACACTCAGCCTGGGGTCTGGATGTCTCTATATCCGTCTCCCTCCAGACCTCCAATAAGACTCCCCACTGGTACAGCTGTAGAGTTAGGTCCTCAGCAGAGTCTCCAAGCCAAGTCCTCCAGTACCCTCTCTGTAAACCCAGTGCTTTGTGTCCCTGCCCAAGTAGCTTACAGAGGCACTCTTTCAGATTTAATTTTCACATACATACACACACACGCACGCACACACACACACACCTGGGAAAGGCTGGTACAGATTTGCTAGCTATGCCACCTTCTGCTCAGACTATAAAGTAGATTCATTGCCACCAGGCACTCCACAATCAGCTACTCTGGGGCCCTTAACAAAGGGTGCGCAATTATACTGGGTAATATTAATACTAATAATCCAGAAAAAAGGAGGTCAATGTTCCCCTCTACTCATCACTCATTAGACCCATTATAGAGTACAATGCCCCTTTTGGTATGTACCTCACAAGACATCTACAACAACTGGAAAGACCACAGAAATACCTCACAAAGAGGATTACTGGCCTCAAACAGATGCCCTATGCAGACCGTCTCAAAAAACTACAGCTTTACTCCATCGCATATCGCCTACTCAGGGGCGATCTCTGCCTAGCATACAAAGCTATGTCAAACTCAGAGCTATTGGACATGCTCCACTTAAAGAAATCCCAATCCTTCCGAGCTACACGCTTCTAGGGACCTAAACCTTGTCACCACAATAAACAGAACATGCTGGAGGGATAGATTCCTGCCCAAAGACTTCCCATACTCTGAAACAGACTACCTATCTATGTCAAACAGAGCTCCTCATTAGCACTCTTCAAGAAAAATCTTGATGATTGGATGGGAAATGGGAAATTCACCCCGGGGATCACTTCTGTGGCTCTGCTCGACGGGCACAGGAAAATAATTTTCTTGGGTGGCGAAAGCCAGGGTACATTTTTTTGGCTAGGCTTGTATGGGCCCTAGGGCCGATAGCCTAGTACTTACCTATGAACCTATAATACAAATGGTAGTAGTTCACCAAGATGGCTAGACTTTCTGGAGTGGCCCACACAGTGTCACCAAATAAATATAAGCACTCTCAAAGGTTAAGTACTTTCTACAAGGCTCAACCATAATAAAGTTTTAAATATATTCAATAATAAATAATAAAACTACATGAAAATACTGAATATATATTCACAGTAAACCACATTGTTCCAATCACAGAAAATAGTGAAAACAACCTTGATGAACAGACATACAAATAAAGAAAAATAATCTCTAACTAAGCTTCACTAAATTCCTGACTGAATCTAGAAGAATTTACTGTACCCTAATAACTTACTTTGGCAAGCCAAGATGAAATTTATCAGCAGTCTTTCTAGTCAGGTCCCAAACAGAATACTCTATACTCTGAGATTTCTCTTTGTAATATCTGAAATATAATTTCCAAGAGGGCTGGCAGAATTACCTCATCTGGTCACCTGACCCTAGGTTCTCACAGTATTCCCATTTGAAGCTGAGACTGGAAGTGAACACAGATGGCTGCAGTACATATCCAAATGTTTATGGCAGTGCCTGGAGCCTCCTCTCTTTTCACTGTGCTAATGAGCAAACCCTCTGTCCTAGACCGAGCATCTTTAGTCCTGCTCAGCACTGTGGGTACCTTTCAATGATAAATCAGCTCATTAGATTCCAGCTGGTTAATCTTTGCTGTGCCAGTCTCCTCTATTAAAACATATACATTTAATTCAGTTACCACAATACAATGCACATTTCTCTTCATTTCAGCAGGGTGCACTGTTGATACATTTTAACACAATTAACACAAGCAGAGCTCACAAATACATTTTCAGCACAAGCATCTGTACAAATCAGCTTGATATACAAATGACATATAATTATTTACAAAATTCCAGCTAGCTGTGCTGGCACAAGTCATACCTCCACTGCCCTACTTCTTCTCCCTGGCATGGCTGGCAGTACCTCGTATTGTCACATTGGGAAGCTAGGGTAAAGACACCTGCAGTAAGGCAGATGTATAATGAAGTTTTTCAGGAAGAATTTGCATAGCTGAGGGAAAATTTGGTGTTTAGTGGCTTCAGCTGTTTAAGTTTCCACAGTCTTAAGTACAGAAAATGAATGAAAAGCATGCAGTCAATGTGTCTCTTGGAAAGCACTACTGTTTCAGCTAATGGTCACTAAATGAAAATGTGGTATTTCGATCGCAGTGTAAGTTTTTAAAGTCAGATCTCAGTGTTAACAAGGCATTAGTATATTTAGAGAGGTTAAGGGAAAAGGCCCCAGTCCCCTGCACACATTTCTACTTGAATTTTCTGCACTGGCTTGATTTACACCATTCTGTAAATACAATACCTAACAGTTTAAGACTATTTTCACAATTCATCTAGTCTCAACAAAATATGAACAAATTAATCAAGAACCCTTAAAAGACCAATTTTCAACCTCAGGACCAATTACTACCAACTCTCCCTCCCTGGATAAAGATTCTATCAAAGCCCTCACATTTTAGATACAATTTTTGTTACAGACCATGCAAAACAATAAGTGAAAAAGACAGGCCATAGTTTTGCATTACATGAAAAGTATCACACTAGAAACACACACAGACTTTTGACAGAGGCTAGTGTAAAATTTTAAACACAACAATGTGGCTTTTTTATATTTTGAAAACTGCTATATTTTACATGGCAGTCCAGACAGCTGAGGGGCACAGCTTTACTTTGTCATGTTTTATTTCCTGAAAGGTCTTTGAGAAAGGTACGCATCTCAGACAAATGCAACCTTTTGTCAACCATTTTTTTTTCATTGTAGCATAATTTGGACAGTTCAGATCTGCTTTCCAGAAAATCTGAAGGACATACTGTTCTCTGAAGAAACTGTTCACGCTCTAAGATCTGCAGTCAGTTTTAGGCAAGCAATGTTGATTCTCATTCAGTTCAATGGAAGATAACATTCTGTCAAAATCTTGTTTTTTTGGAGGTGCATTGTTCAGGTATCACTGCACTGTTTACAAGGAAATCTGACAGTCAGGATGCCCATTGGTGGGAATTTCTATGTACTACGTTTACAGCTTTAGTAAAAAAAAAAAAAAAAAAAAAAGTGAAAAATATACAAAAAATATGGCTCATCTCAGAATGAGAGACTGCTGGTGTGCAGTCATGGTTTTGTCCTTTCCCAGAAGGGGCCAGATCTGTGCTTAAGCACTTTAAAATAGGTGGTACAGAAGACAAATCAAAAGTTACGGTCCTGAACTGCTATTTGTGATTTGACAGGATGAGGTGAAGAAATCTATAATGAGCTTGGTATTTTGGGATGTCAATGTAAGCCTTCTGCATGTACAGGATAAAGAAGCAATTCTTTTCTACATGAGGGGTGGATGTGCCTTAACTGTCAGCATTTCAATAGAAATGAAATGCACAAAAATCACTAAAAATCTTAAGAGAAGGTATGGGTTTAAAGACCCCTAGCCCTTCTGGAAACAATACAAAACAAAAAAATGAAGCTCTTGTTGCAGATGCATGTGCTTAGGTGAAACTGGATTATGTGGTTGGAGAAGGGAGTGGGAAACACTGAGGAAAGTACAGTTGTATAAACTCTTAGCATAACAGTAGATGTCCTTCTCTTCACTGTTGCAGTATTCTTTAAAATAGGGATCCCTGCCTTGAGCAACCCAACGTACAGCCAGTATAACAAAGTATTTAAGCTTGTATTGGGTACGCTGTATGCCTCCCATGCACAGAGTAGGAATAAATGTGATGTCCAGATGTATCATCCTGAGAAATGATAAAGCCCCAGTAGAAACGGCAGCCTAATGATACGTGTAGGTAGTAAGTACATCCAGAAGGAAAGGATCAGGGGAGGAGGTATGGAGCAAATACTGCAACACTGAAGAGGAGGACATCTACTGTTATGGTAAAATTTTACACAACTGTACTATGTCCTTCCATATCATTATTTCAGCATTCTTTATAACTGCTGTACAATAGCTTAGGAAGAAGAGTGGGAGGAGAAAGGGTCAGCAGAGCCCTGAAGAATGCCTTGAAGAATGGCCCTGGCAAAACCACCTCTGGCTCCAGAAATCACATCCAACGTACAGTGCTTGGAAAAAGTATGCACATAAGTCCAGGTAGCTGCCTAAGAATACAATTAGTATCCAGACCCTTGAAAAAAAGCACTAGAAGTAGCTGCAGACCTAGTAGAATGAGCCTTAACAGAAGGCTCTTCCCATGAAAAGAATAACAAAATGAAATGGCTTTAGATATCCAAGAAGAAATAGTTTGCTTGGAAACAGCCACACCTAAAGTCCAAGGATGGAAGGAAACAAAAAGCTACTCAGATTTACAGATGCCTTTAGTTTTTATACAAATAATATCTGAATTGTCTATTCAAATCCACGGTGTGCAGACATTTCCACTAGCTGTCTGTGGAGAAGGGAAAAAAGTGGGCAAATGAAAAGACTATTTTAAGACACAACTCATTAACCACCTTGGGCATAAAAGAAGCATTAATTAGAAGACACACCCTGTCCTTATATAAAAACAAAAAAAGGAGAAACAGCAATAAAGGCTTGCAGCTCAGACACCCGTCTGGCATAGGTAAGAGCCAAAAGAAGAACAGTCTTCCAAGAACAATGCTGTAAGGAAGCAGGCTCAAAAGAGGCCAGAGTCAAAATTTCTAAAACAAAAATTAAGGTCCCAGGAAGGAGGGACAGGCTTCCTGAGAGGCCTAATGTGAAGGACATATTTAAGAAAGTGTTTGGTCTCAAATCTAAAAGCCAAAGGGAGAGTTAGATAGACAAACAGAAATAGCTGACAGGTGGGCCTTGACAGAAGAATATGCCAACCCAACATTGAGCAATTCAGGCAAATAAGAGAGAACCAAAGGAACATCAACGGTAAGTGGATCCAAGTTAGGAGAAATACACCAGACAGAAAATCTCTTCTATTTAGATATATAAGATTTTGTAGTAATGGGTTTCCTGTTCTCCTGCAGAACCTGAAGCACATCAGAAAAAAGGTGTCTGAAGGGGATCAAAAGCCTATCATCCACAATGTCAGTTGAAGAGTGTCAAGTGGGGATGGGTGAGTGATACCATGTCTTGTGTGAGCAGGTCCCACCCTGTCAGGTAACTTGTGATGACTGATTGCCCTTGGCTAAATACAGAAGAGGGAACCAATGCTGTCTGGGCCAAATAGGAGTCACCAGCAAGATTTTGGGAGCATTCTGTTTTATCTTGAACAGGAGCTTTGGAATGACAGGAAGGGGAGTGAAAGCATAAAGAAACATCCCCTTCCAAGAAAAAGAGTGGATGTCTACCTTCCAAGCCAGAGGACATGGGAATCCGCTGCAAAACAGAGGAAGTTGTCTGATTAGAGGGAAGGCAAACAGATCTACTTGAGGAGTACCCCACTCGTGGACAATGTCCAGAAGCACATCCCTGTGAAGCATCCGGTCGTGGGATTGTGTTATGGACCTGCTCAGAGAATCTGCCACTATGTTCTGATCTGTCAGAATATGAACTGCCTGGAGGATCACTAGATATTGGACAGCATGATCCCAAACCTAAAGAGCTAGTCTGCACAGGAGATACGATGCTGTCTCCCTTTGATTGTTGATATACCACATTACTGTGGTACTGTCTGAGAATCCTAAGGGGCCCTGGAAAGAAGAGAATAAAAAGCCTGAAGAGCCAAAAGAAGGGCTTTCATCTCTCTGACACTGATGTGGCCTTTCTTTTACTGAGGAGACCAAAGGACCTGCACTTTCTGAAGACTGAAGGAAGCCACCCATCCCAGGTCTGAGGCATCTGTAAGAAGTTCCTGAGAGGGAAGTTGAAAAGAAAGTTCTGGGTTGAGGGACAACTGATGAATCCACCACTGAAGTTCCAGCTTGAGGCATGGAAGAAGGGGGACTAGAACATCTAAAGAATGAGTATATTGAAGCCAGACTGACTTTAGAAACCACTGGAGTTTTCTCACATGAAGCTTGGACAGAGGCAGTACAGAAATGGTGGAAGCCATGTAACCCAGAGCCCTTAGAAACTCCCTGGCTGAAACAGTAGCCAGAGGAAGAAGGAATTGAAAGAAAGCAATGACAGTTAAGGTCTTGGGAGGAGGCAGAGATGTCAGCAGTGGAATAGTCTGGCACCTGCACCCCATAAAAACATGATCCTGAGAAAAGTCAGTAACAATTTCTGGAAATTCACAGTGAACACCAGGCTTTGCAAGAGACTAATAGCAAAGTGAAGGTGCTAAAGTAAAATTTCTGGTGAAGAGGCCTGACTGAGCAGGCATCCAGGTAAGGAAAGATCTGGATTCCCCACAATATGCAGAAAGCAATCACAGGAACGAGGCATTTGGTGAAGACCCTTGGGTAGCACAGAGGCCAAAAGGCAAAGCAGAGAACTGAAAATGCCAGGAAGCAACACAGAAATGTAAGAACTTCCTGAAAAGGGGGATGAATAGGAATATGTAGATAAGCATCCTTGAAATCAACGGAAACTAGAAAAGCCTGTGGAAGCAGAAGAGGAAACTAGGTTTGAGGGGATGGCATCCAAAAGGAGGGAACCATTCAAATGGTGTTTAGCTGAGAAAGATCCAGAATGGGTATCCAGGTGCCTTCTTTCCTGGGGACCAAGAACATTCTGGAATAAAACCCCTTCCCCCCACTGAAGACTTGAAACTTCTTGAATTGTTCCCTGGGCCAACAGGCAATGAAGTACCTCTAGAAAAAAGGGCAACTATTTCTGAGGAAGTTGAAGAATTCCAAAAAATGGGGGGGGGGGATTTCTAAACCATGTAATACCCCTGGCGAATAACAGAAGAACCCAGGAGTCTTGAGTGATCTTTAACGAAACAGGAAGGGACAGGGAAAGATGAAGAAAACATGGAATGCGACTGAGAAGAGCAGGGCAAGGATAGTCAGACAGTACCTGGTTTGTCAGGGAAGGGAGGCTTCTATGCTGAAGGGGTTTGAGTAGCCTTAGCAGGAGGAGCCCTTCTACCACCCTTCTTAACTTGGGGGAAGGGCGATGCCATCTACCAACAAAGCAGGCTTGTTAGGGTAATTCCTTTGAAACTTAGGAACAGGTGAAACAAAAATATGTTTCAGATCCTGTAAAGCTTTACCCTTCCTTTTGCTGGAGGTACAAACAAATCAGCAGCAGCACCAAACAAATGCTTATTATCTAGAGAAGCATCCATCAACTTAGCCATGATACCATCAGGCAAAGTTTGAAACCAAAGCCAAGAATACCTCAACACAGGACCAAAGGCAGCAGCCCTAGATGAGGCATCAGCTGTATCACAGCTGTATTTAATAGAATGGCGAGCAACCTGAGTTGATGTCCCTGATAAAGAAAGTACAGACGACTTATAAGGGTCAGGAAGGCCTGAAATAACCTACAGGCCTAAGAGAGAAGAGCCAAAATATATCTGGTCATATGTGTCTGATAGTTCACATCTCTAAAGGCCAGGGTAACAGAAGTATACACTTTCTTACACAACCTCTCCAAAGTCTTGTTGTCTTTGTCAGAGGGAATCAACTTTCTAGAAGGCAACAGTTTAGAAGACTCATCAGAGGCAACTGGCACCACAGAAGGGTCAGTAGTGGGGCCCTTATAAAGAAACTTACAGTCATCAGGCACTTTATAGAACCTGTCAAAATACCAAATATCAAAGATGAGCAGACTGGTGAAGTGAAGGGAAACACCAAAAACGTAAAATAATAGCAAAGTACTCTTCACAACGCAAAAAGGTTTATTCAGCGTAACAAACAAAGCTTTCAGACATCTAGTCCTTCTTCAGTGTTTAAAATAATTGAAAACAACCATCCATTTACATACTCAAGTTAGAACACATGACACAGCCTATCCTATCACATAAAAACATTAATTAAAACAGCAAATTTCACATTTAAAATAAACACAAATTGCCATATAAATAAATCTCATAAAAGTTAAAAATAAAAATAAGAATAATGGCAGGGAATAATTACAAAGCTGAATCCGTATGCATAAAATAAACTTTTGTGCAACTATTTGCTGTTTTAATTTTAAACTGGTTTCAGAGTTACTTGCTTATTCAAGCCTGGATATACATCAGCTTGCATGCGAACAAGCCATTCATACTCTTTTATATCTAATTTATTAATAATATCTCCACGCCTAATATTAGATTGTAAATATTCCATAACCCTAAATACAAATTGATGCGACGTGCCCTGCTCCTGTGTATGTTTTGCTAAGGAGTTAGTCTCTATACCCCTACGTATATCAGACCTATGTTCAACTATCCTGTCACATAGTCTTCGAGTTGATTTACCTATATAGAATCCTGAACATAATGTACAAGTGGCCAGATATATCACAAAAGAGGTGTTACATGTAAGCTGTACAATTAAATATAAATCTCCTCTTACTAAAGAGATGAACAAATTCATTAGAGTGGCAAATACTTGAGCAGCAGGAACATTTATAACATGGTACAGTTCCTTTAGTATTAAGGTCAATGTGGCATTGTCTATTCAGGGAGAAATCTTTATAACATAGCCATTGTTTTAAATTTTCACAGTTCCTATATGTAAATAGGGGTTCATCAGGCAACCATTTTTCACTGCCAGGTATAGCTTTTAATACATCCCGATTCTCTCTAATAATTCTCTCCACTAATTCACTAGCTTTACTACAAGCCATTAAGTACCGCAATGGCTATGTACCTGTATTTTGTGTATGTACATCATTAATATTAACACAATTAGAGAAAAATGGTTTAGCCTGCCCCTCTCTTAATTTCATCACATCTTCTCTAACTGCATTCAATTCATTAATATCATACCCTCTTACTAAAAAATTATTAGTAATTTCATCCATCTGTCTCACTCAAAAATCAGTCCTGGTGTTCAGTCTACTGGCTCGTAGGTGTTGGCTTCTAGTGATACCTTTAAAAGTATGTTAAAGCATGCATACTGTTTTTATGAAGGTATTTACTTGTATGTATATCCTTCTTATACATAAAAGTATCTAAACCATTCTCAGTCAGGAAAACCCGAATGTCCAGAAAATGTATCTTAGTATAAGATAGATTCATTTCAAATTTCAAAAAGTCTGTAGTCTGACCTAAATATACAAAAAAGTCTGCCAAATCATCTCTACTACCTCCCCAAATTAAAAAAAATGTCATTGACAAAATGTTTGTAGAAGAGAACTTTAGAGGCATGTATATTACTCTCTCCATAAACACTAAGTTCCTCCCATTTGCTCAGAGTTAAATTAGCATATGTATTTGCTACCGCAGCGCCCATTGCTACCCCTGATATTTGATGGTATATCTGTTTATTGAAAATAAATATGTTATTTTCTAACACTAATTCTAAAAGTTCACAAAGTGTTCCAACCTCCCTTACAGTATTGGTGACCATGTTCCGTCACAATTTCTCTTATTTGATCAATACCATAAGCATTTGGAATTACGGTAAAAAGTGAATTGATATCAAGTGTTACAAATAAAAATTGTGTGACTAGATTCCCATCCCACCATTCATTGAGTTTAGCTAAAAAGTCACCTGCATTTTAATATAACTCAGTACATATTTTAGGTAAGTTTTTAGTATATCCTGTAAATAGACCGACAGGGGTTCTGTCATCCATCCCTTTCCAGACACAATAGGTCTTATCGGTGGATTATGGGGAGATTTGTGAACTTTTGGTAACCCATATAGCATTGGGATAGTTGGGCATGCTACAGTAAAGTACATCAGTAACAGCGCTTACTACATTATCCATCCCTGCTGGGACAAATTTAATACCCCGTGACAGTAGTGAAATATCAGCATTCGTAAAGTCATAGCTTGATAAATTAAGCACAGTATACTTTTCTCATTTGTGACACTATCTGTATCAACACTGTCTTTATTTAGTCATTGTTTCACTTAGTAATTCCAGTTTGTCCTGCTCCAAGTTGCGGGTCCGTTTCTGGGTCTCCTGCATGACTGAGATCATTCCCTGGTTGCATCTGGCTACCAAGCATGCATTTGTTCTGCAGGTTGACTGTCATGCGAAAGTTTTTCCTCTAAAAAAGAGGATGAGGAAGTCGAGCTAACTGCAGTTTGTTTAATTAAGATGTTTGTTGCTTTGGGAGACGTGTTTAAATCCACCCTGTTGTTTTCTCCTAAAGAAACATCTTCATTCCAGTGTGTAGTAGGTGACATCACCAGGAAGTCCTGCTTATTCTGTAATTGGGTAGATAGCAGCTCACAGTCCAATGAAGTTGTGGCTGGTGCAGCTACATTCTGTTGACTGGATGAGTGTTCAAAGCTATCTAACTGATACATAAAACCCTTTTTACATCGCACAGCAACAGAATTCTTTATAGAACCTATCAGGTTTTTGGGGAGCAGAGGGCTGGGAATAAGGAGCCTGAGATGCAGTGGAAAAGGCATCAAAGGCAGCAAGAACAGAAGTGACCGCAGAGGGCATAGGACACTCCATTTGAAGAAGCTCATAGTACCTCTTCTGAAACATCAGACACCTAAGCACAATCACATTTAAAAAAATTCCATCATTCAGGAAATTGTGTCACCAAAAGAAATCTCCTCAAGAGGAGAGTTAAGACTAATAGACTCCTCTTCCTCAGAGTTATAATCTAAGGGGGAAGGAATTTAGAAAGAATAAGTCCGGGATTCCTCATCAGAAACTTCATCTTCAGAGAAATGTTGCTCCCTAGGCCTCTTAAGAGAGTTAAAAGACCAAGGGAGGAGCGAGAACAGAAACCCCTTGAGAAGGCTTCAGAGACTTAAGGGCATTAAATAAGCCTTGAATGAAGTGTTGCCATTCACTCTGAAGATCTTTAGGAGCAGGAGAAATATACTTGTTTTTTTGTTTCTTTTTTAAGGGAACATCAGCCTTATAAATTTTAGGAAGCTCTGACCTCTGATGGTATTCAATCAGTGTAGTCGGTACTTCTTCCCTCACCACAATCTGGGGAACAGCCCTAGGCCCTTCAGAAATTATCAGCTGTGGTTTCGCCTGTACATCCAAAGCAGACATCTGCAAGGCCTCCATGGACATGAGTAAAGCCAGATTCATGCCGGTTTCAGAAGCGGATATGGCAGAGGAATCTGACAGAGAAATTTAGCGATCCTCTGGAATTTCACTAGCCTTAAGAGAGATGTCTAACAGACACGGCACAGCAGAATCAGACTGAACTTTCATGGGCTTCTTCGTGGATGGCTGACTCCCGGGCCAAGAAGACTCTTCCATGATATCTTTAGCCAACAGCTTAAGAAACTGGTTTTCTAAATAAATAGCTAACCACGACAGCTGACTACACAATATCATAGGGACAAAAGCATGTCAAATAGCACAAGACATATGGTCGCGAGAAGCACCTAAGCAAAATAAGCACTGCTCATGATGACTTTTATGGGGAATCTGTCTCCCGCACTAGCATTTTCCCTTTCTGTATGATGTGAAACAACAACCAACCAAAGTAAAAAAAAGAGATAAGATAACAAAACTCCCAATGGGGCACTTATCTGAAAGTGGCTTAGTAACCAGCAGATGAATGAGTGTTCAGACAGATGATCAAAGATGGCATTCAGACTGGCGGCAAAGATGTTCTGAGGATGGTATGTCCGGATGTCACCTTTATGCCCTCACTGTGAGTGGTGATCATACGTGTGACATACAGTGTAGCCATCAGAATGTAAAGGCTTTGGTCTACTGGCTGGACATCAAGCTATCCTAGGCAGGGGATCCCTATTGCAAAGAATACTGCAACAGCGATATGGAAGGACATCTTCAGGGTTCACCCCTGTTTCAGGATCTGAGGTACCCAAGCACTCATGGGAATAGCTTTTTCAGGCTTATGCACGGAAAGGAAACCTGTCCCTAACTGCATCCTAATGAAGTGTGGGTAAGCAGTCAAAGATGCTGAAAGTCCTGGAGAACAGTCCCAGTGGGCTTTTATTATATGCTCTAGGTAAGGCCACTTTTTACCCTGGTGGGCTAGGAATGGTAATTGCCCAGCTTTAGGGGCATATTCCTTACTAAGTCCCGCAAAAGATCTATATACCTGCTATACCTGGGAATTCAGGGTCTTGTACAGCTGATGTATGGAGAACAGTTTCTGCCCCCTCTCCTTTAGCTCTGAGATGAGATGATGAACAGGCATTCTTACTAAACAGGTGGGACCTCTAAAGGTGTATTCAACAGCTTGATACACATCTACCTAATAAGTTCAGATGAATGCAGTCAGGTGTGGTGGCTCATAATGACTCCAAATGCCTTGGTACAGGCATGGACATGACTATGTCATACATGTAAGTGTAAAAATAATATACAGCCCTGAGATTCAAGACCTTTTTTTTTGTTTTTTTTTTTGAACAGCTCCTTCCTAGTTTCCATCTCCAAGGAAATAACTCTGACAGCCTGTTTCTCTCAGAGCAGCTCATTCTAGAAATGTGTCAGCCATTATGCAATTTGACACACATAAGCTCATTATAGCCCAAATGGTGTAGATTCCTGGACTACAGTCTGAAGGCAACTCACTGAGATGTTTGAGATCCTCTACCATTCATGGACAAAGGCTACTGAGAACAATGAGGCCACAGGGTGATTGTCACAAAGTTACAGCCATTAGGAGAAAGACATTTCCTACCTGACATAATAGTTATTACAAGTATGTATCATGGAACCTTCAAAGTGGTCTTTCACCACCAATTTAATATCAGGAAGGAAGGAGCTAAGGAAGATCCAGATACTAGGCCACTTGCACGTTCTTATCATCCACCACAGTGTCAATAAATTTCACAAAGAAAACAAGGGACTGAAGAGCTTCTTGAAGGTTGGGTCCCCAGGTGATGATATGGTGGCAACCCTGACCTCATTACTCCATCAGAGGACGATGACTAGAAGATGGGTAAAAGTAATGGCAAGTAGGACCATCCCCACAGGAAGTTTGACTCGCAAAACTATTCACTCTCTAATACCTTTCTCTAAGGATTCAATGTCAAAAATAATCTGAAACTCCTAAGGGGGAAGAGACTGAGACCTCTTGAGGATCTTGGCTTAAGCTGAAACAGTGAACATCCCAAATGCTCTGAGAGGTAGGTTAAGGATTGACCAGATGGACAAAGTCTTCCACTGAAACACTCACCTCCTTTAAGGATTATAACAGATTTGAACAGGGCAGAGTTATGAATGGAGACCTGTAAGTGATATCACTGATGACAGTCTTCAAAGCTGTTGTTGAGAAGTAAGAGAGGAAGACAGCCTGATGGCAGACTTTGTCAGGACACTCAAGAAGCACCCTTGCTCTCAAAAAGACTTGATATTACTGCCATCAGACATAAACCAGAAATGAATATGGTTACACAGAGTATGGGAAAAGTACAGTTTTGTATCTACCATAAATGTAGATGTTCGAATGCTAATACAGCTGCAGTCATAACAGATGGGTTATCCTGCCGTCAGGCGGGTCCTCGGTCGGCCGAATTCCAAAGTCTAGGTCTGGCGTCGGATGTCGTTGCTTCTTCCCTGACGTCAGTGCGGCAGGGGTATAAAATAACCAGCAGACGCCATTTTCTTCAGTTTTTCTTGCCCCAGATGTCAGGTGCCCCCAGAAGGAAGGCAAAACATAAATTTATGTAATAATGCAATGTAATATAATCAAAAAACAGTACTTGCAAGCAAATACACCATAAAAGAATACCCCAATCAGGTTGTATGAGGAGGTGTTTGTCATTAGGCCTGTCCCAAGAGGGGAAGGAGAGAGGGAAACCTGGACTGCAGCTGTATTAGCACTCGAACATCTACATTTATGGTAGGTACAAAACTGTACTATGTTCATCGTGCATACAGCTGCAGTCATAACAGATGGGTAGAATCCCAAAGCTAAAAAGGAGTGGCAGGCACTAAGTGGAACTAGGAGGAGCAAGGATGCCCTGCAAGACTGCTGTTGCAAAGCCCGCTCTAGATTTAGAGTATAGTGGTAGGTGATAGTGCTTGGAGAAAGTATGCACAGAACTCCAAGTGGCTGCTTCCAAAATATCCTTGGTAGGAACCCCCCTGAGGAAAGCTGCAGAGGTAGCTGTGGCCCTTGTGGAGTGAGATCTGATGCTTGCAGGTACAGTTTTACCATGAAATGAATAACAAAAGCGTATGCAGTGGGCTATCCATTTTGAGATTGTCTGTTTGGAAATAGCCCTTCCTTGAGCACCTGTAGCATAGGACACAAAGAGTTGCTCTGATTTTCTGAATGGCTTTGTCCTGTCCAAATAATAACGAAGCTGTCTGTGAATGTCCAAGGAATGTAGTAGTCTCTCCCCTTTGTTTTGTGGATTAGGATAAAAAGTAGGTAAGTGGATAGCCTGATTCAAGGCTACACTGGATACTACCTTTGGCATAAAGGAAGGGTTGGTTCGTAAGGAAACTCTGTCCTGATGGAAAATGATGAAAGGTTGCACAGCCATGAGGGCTTGTAGTTCAAACCCTGCATGCTGAGGTGATAGCCAGAAGGAAGGCTGTTTTCCATGACAAATATTGCAGTTCTGTTGAAGCAGCTGGCTCAAATGGAGGCAGGGTCAGTTTTTCTAAAATGAAATTGAGGTCCCAAGCAGGTACTGGTTGCTTCCTTGGGGGTTTTATATTCTTAGCCCCTCTGAGGAACTGTCTTAAGAGAGGATGAGAGAATAAAGGAGGATCAGTGTTGTATTGTGCAGAAATGGCTGAAGCATAGATTTTGATGGAGGAGAATGAAAGTCCACTGTTTAGCATCTCAGCTAGGTACTGTAATATCTGAGGTAAATTCAGTATCCCAGGATTCTGTCCCTTTTTCTGATTCCAGGCACAAAACCGTTTCCATTTGGCGGAGTAGGCTTTTCTAGTAGAAGGCCTTCTGGCCTCCAAAATGACATCCTGCACCTCCTTGGAGAGGAGGGTCTGTTGGGAAATCAAGGAATCCTCCATGCGGCTAGATTGAGTGTTTTCAGCTGACTGTGAAGAGTTTTGAAGTTGTGCTGGGTCAACAGAAGAGGCACTAGAGGCAGGATCCATGGTGGGGAATGCGTCAGGCTCCTCAGAAGTGGATACCAGTGTTGTCTTGGCCAGTCTGGAGCAATGAGAATCATCTTTGGCTTGTCTGCTCTGGCTTTTAATAGAACTTTGGGCAGCAGAGGAAGAGGTGGAAAGGCATAAACTGTCAATGTTGTCCAACTGAAAGAAAGTGCGTCCACTTTCCAGGCCTGTGGATGATAGGTCCTTGAGCAGAATTTTTACAATTGGTAATTTCTGTGGGTGGCAAAGAGATCTATGTCTGGCCTTCCCCATGCTTGAATTATCTTTGCAAAAACTTGAGGATGCAACTTTCATTCGTGTGGATCTGTCATATTTCTGCTTAGGTTGTCTGCCAGCGTGTTTTCCTTGCCTGGCAGGAACTGTGCTTGAAGTTGGATTTGTAATTCCAGAGCCGTGTTCCAAAGAGACATGGCTAGTCTGCACAGGGGATATGAATGAATTCCTCCCTGTTTGTTTATGTACCACATCACTGGTGTTGTCTGTCCTTATCAATAGCTGGCCTGGATGCAGTAGGTCTTTGAAGGCCATAATACCATTTTTCACTGCTAGCATTTCCTTTTGATTGATGTGTAGGTGCTTTTCTTTTTGGGACCATTTGCCCTGAATGCACTGATCTGTCATGTGCACCCCCCACTCGTAGTCCGAGGCATCTGTTGTGATTATTTAATTTGCTTGAGGCATGCAGAATGGGAGACCTATATTTCTTTGGCATGCTTGAGCCCACCACAGAAATTCCTTTTGGAGACATGGAATGAGTGGTATAATTGTTTCCAAACTGTGGCTGTGTTGAGACCATAAGTTTTTTAGGTACCATTGAAGTTTCCGCATATGCAGCTTTGCACATGGGATTAGCAGGATGCAAGATGCCATGAATCCCAGAGCCTGCAGGACTTTCCTTGCAGTCAGCCTGGTGAAGGTTGCCATTTTTCTGAAGTATTGAGATAGTTGCCCTTGTTTCTCTGGCCTGAGGTAGGCCATCTGGGTGTTTGTATTCAAGCTGGCACCCAGGAAAATTATTGCTTGAGAGGGTATTAGTTTTGATTTCTTTTTGTTGACTGTGTATCCCAGAAAGTTCAACAACTTTATTACAAATGCCAGGTGTTTCAGAAGTATGTGCTTGCTGTCCGCTTGGATCAGGCAGTCGTCCAAATATGGGTATATTTGTATCCCTTGAAGTCTGCAGAAGGCACTTACTGATGCCAGGCATTTCGTGTACACTCTGGGCACAGTAGATAAGCCAAAGGGCAATGCAGAGAATTGATAATGGGTTGAACCTGCAAGAAATCTGAGGTATCTTCTGCAATCTTGTCTGATAGGGACATGCAGATATGCCTCCTTGAGGTCCAATGTTACCAGCCAAGACTCCTTGCCCAGCATGGGAAGAAGCTGCAGTAATGTGAGCATCTTGAATTTTTGTACGAGTAAATATGTGTTTAGGATGGATAGGTCCAAAATAGGTCTCCAATTTTTGTCCTTCCTTGGTACCAGGAATAGTCTGGAATAAAAACCTTGACCCTGTTCTTGTGCAGGTACCTCTTGAATAGCTTTCATGTCCTTGGGAGCTGAAATTTGTTTTTGTGCCTCTGCCCTTTGATTTTGTGGCAGGTTTGGCATGCCTCTCATTTTTGGAAGGGTGTGAAAATGGAATCTGTAGCCTCTGTCTATAATGTCCAGGATCCACTTGTCTTTTGCGACAATATGCCAATTTTTCGAAAATAATGCCAGTTTTCCACCTAAAGGTGCTGCCATTAAAGCTTTGCTTGGCATACAAAGGGGAAAGTCATTGTGTCTGCTTTCTTAATGGCTGTGATCTATCCTCTCCACCTCTTGGTGTAGGTGCTTGCCATTGTCTGGCTCTAAATGATCCTTGAGATTGCCCTCTACCCCTCAGGCGCCTGTATCTACCTCTTTGAGGTCTGTCTGTGGCTGGAAAGGACCAATTTTTTGAAGGCCAGTTTCTGCTGAAACGTGGAGGTTGTACCTGTAGGAAATCTTTCACTGTTTGCATTGATCTTGCCTTTTCCTCCATTTTCTTTAATACCTCCTCAGCTTTAACACCAAACAATACATCTTTTTGAAGAGGTGCATCTAGTAATTTAGCTTTGACATGATATGGTAAGGTTTGCTCTTTGAGTCAAGCATGTCTACATATGACAGACCCTGTAACAGCAGCTCTACATGAGGCCTCTAAAGCATCAAAACCACATTGCAAGGTATGTTTACCCACTTGTTCTGCACTATGCAACAAATCCTGCAACTCCTTCAAGTCTGGTTGTTCAGGTTGTGACATTTTGCTTTTCAACTGAGATAACAAAACCTGTTGATACTTTAACATATGGAACTGACAGTTTAATGCCCTCATGGTTAAAGTGGCCGAGGTGTATACCTTTTCCCCCACCTTTCTAAAGCTCTGGAATCTCTCTCTGAAGGTAATGGATTTTTGGCAGTAGAGGCCTTAATTCCCTTGGGACCCTGTGAAATAGTTTCTGGGTCAGCAGCATGGCTTTTGTATAGGAATTGGTGTGAATCAGGAACCCGGTAATACCTGTCAGGCTTAACAGGAGCTGGTGGTAAAGAATCTGGGTTAAGGCTGGCCTCTGAATACACATCATCTAGTATGTCTAAGACAGGAGGGATAGCCAGAGGCCTGTGCTGAGGAAGCAAGAGAAAATCCCGGAGCCTTTTCTTGGAATCTGAGTAATCTTGGCCTTCCCAGTGGAAGTGTTCCCTCAAGGTATGCAAGGTTTCCCCAAAAGAATAGTCCTCAGGGGGGGAGATGGAGGGAATGGACTCCTCCGCATCAGAATCTTCAAAAGGGGAGTATGAATATTCCTGGTCTTCAGAATGTTCTGAGGTAATGGAGGCCTGGTCCAAGGAAGGGTAGTCTTCCTCCAATCTGGGCCTTTTGTCCGAGGGGGGTTGAGAACCCCTGATAAGAGTAATCAAATCCTCAGCCATTTTGAGCATCTGTTTTTTAGGCATGGGGCCTTGAGAGGGGCTCTGTGGAGCATGTCTTTTAGTTTTCATGGCTGCTTTAGATTTTGTGAAAGCCTTAATGGAAAAAGAAGAAGGTGGCCTGAAGACACCTTGAGAGGTGGCAGGCCTGTCTAAACTCTGGGTTTCCCCGTCAAGAGTGGCGTCGGTATCTGTAGTCGGGGTGGGGGCCGAGGAGCCTGCGACCTCGGGCACAGAAGACACTGCTAAAGAAGCGTCATCGGTACTGAGGGGCTGCGTAGGCGCCTCGCTGAGAACCGGAGCACCTGTAGCCGGCTTTAGCGTGGTGTCGGTAGAAGTCACGGACCTCGTATGTCGGTCCTTATCTTTGCATCTTTTACTCAAAACTGGAGTCGGAGTATCCGACGACATAATGTAATTAAATTTTTTACCAAAATAGTGTTGGGCGAACTCCGCCTGATGCTTAATGGTGCGTTTGTTGAATCTAGCACAAAAACGACAGGCCGAGACGTCGTGGTCTGGGCCTAAGCAAGGAATGCAGAAGGAATGGAAATCCTTAAGTGGTATTTGCTTCCCACATGAAATGCAATTATTAACTTTGTCTGACATTGGTCTGAGGCAAGAAAAGTTTCGGCTGAAAAATATTTGTAATCTCAGGAGCTGGCCGACCGGCACTTGCGAACTGCTTCTGCTTCGGGCACCGCGTGGCAAGAAAGACTGAAGAAAATGGCATCGGCTGGTTCTTTTATACCCCTGCCGTACTGACGTCAGGGAAGAAGTGACGACATCCGACGCCGGACCTAGACTTTGGAATTCGGCCGACCGAGGACCAGCCTGACGGCAGGATAACCCATCTGTTATGACTGCAGCTGTATGCATGATGAACATCCTACAGGGTGACTGTGTCCACAGCCAAATTTTTGATCATCATCAGCCCCCTTTTTTCCCATTTTCTACATGGGGTCGGGGCATCGTGTTAACTGTCGCCATCTCTCTCAGTTCAGTGCCACATTCCTGCCTTCTTCAACACTCATGCCAGACTGTTGCAGATCTTTGCTGGATGTTCTTCATTTCCTCTTACCGTCTTCCCCGTCTGTCCCAAATCTTCTTTACCAAATGGTCTTCTGCTTTTCTGCATGTGTTCGAACCACCAAAGTCTGTTCTTTTTGATCTTTTCTGCAATTGGAGCTACTTTGGCTTCTGCTCTTATGTCCTCCTTTCTTCGTCTGTTCCAGTGTGCATCCTACCACCTTTCTCAGACACTTCATTTCCATCACCTCTAGCTTCATCTGCTCTGTCATCACTGCCCAGGTTTCTGTACCATACAGCAGTACTGGTTACACCACTGTCTTGTACACTCTACTATTCAGCTTCTTTGGCATTCTTCTGTCACAGACTACACCTGAGACTCTATGCCAGTTGGCTGCAACCCCTCTGATTCCAGCTTCGACCTCTTCAGACTTCTCTTCTTCTCAATCAACTGATGAACAACTGTCAAGATCAACATCCCCGACTTTCAACAAAGAAGCACCTACATGGACGAAGACTAGTCACTGATACGTTTCCCAGAAGTTAGGACCATTTTTCTGTCAATGAAAGATGCCTATGGCGCTGACCCCTCCCAATTACCTGGACTGTTGGTCATGCCTCTTCGTCAGTCATGAGGATGACTAAGTGGATTTCTTTCCTTTCTGGTCTATCTTCTATTTCTTTTTCTCAGTCCCTTCCAGGTTGTCAAGGACTGCTTTGCATTATAAGGAAATGGAACTGAAATATCTGTGGAAAATGCAAGTATCTGGGCCAAGACACTGCATGCAAACTGTGCATTTACCTTGCAGTGACATATTCTGGCAGGATAAGCAAAAGTGAAATGTACTGCAAGTCAATGACTTCTGATACAGGATATGGAAATAGTACTACTGCTTATTTTCTACAAAATTACTCAGTGCCAAATGCAATCTGATAGAAAGCTTTTCATTGTCCAATTAAATCTTACTCCAAATAAATTAAATTTGAGGGTCACATTAAGTATTCAAAGTTGTAATTTTAGCACCTTTGCACACCATCTTTGACAGTGCCTTAAGTATCAGAAACATACCTCTTCTTCTTCTTTCGGCTTTTCCCGGTTAGGGGTCGCCACAGCGGATTATCTGTCCGCTCATGATTGGCAGTGGAGTTTTACAGTGTCGAGTTGCCAGCCTGGCGCCCAACCTTCCACAGAAGGCGCACACATGCACACACTCACACCTAGGGCCAATTTAGAGTGTCCAATCCACCTACAGCAAGAAATCTGGACAAAACCAAAAACAATGGGGAGAGACAAAGGCCAGAAAATATATATATATATATATATATATACATATATATATATATATATATATATATATATATATATATCATTATTTAGTGGCTTCAATCACCAGTGATGTGCCAGAAAAAAACGCAAATTTTATAAGGAACAGACTAAAACTATGGGGCTAAAATCAGGACACTAGAGACATGTGATCAGAAACAGTAGCTCAGCTCAGTTATCTGTGATTGACAGCTGCCCCTTCACAGACCTTGTGAAGATGACTCGGGTAATTTTCTAGTATTCCATACTGTCCTAGGTTTTTATGGTTGCATGGAAAGCAGCAACACTTTAATAGACAAAAATGGAAAGTGCTCATCAGTTTTGTTTATACAGTGTTGCAACTTGTTGGATGCATGCTTCTCACACAAAGATTTGCCTAATAACTAACTCTTTGGAAAAACAGTTGCAGTTTAGCTATTACATGCGCTTCAGAAAACTTTAATGACCTCAAACACGACACGTGTGCATATAAAACACTGAGCGCTGATCAAAAGTAAAAACCAAAGAAAAAGTGGGATCTCTCCTGTGTCATGCAAGATGAAGCAAAATCATTTGAAACAAAGCAAAAAATGGCTTATTCTATCCATCTTCATCCATACATCTAGCTAGCTTGCTCTCAATAATTTTGATAAGGTATAATGAATAACAAAGGCCCATTTTGGGGGGCAATGAAGTTATGACAAATCAAAGCAGCAGAAAAAAGTATATATCCTCAGCACAAGGGTCTCCCCAGTGTTAGAGAGCATAGACTTGTACAGTAAAAGCTGCTCGATTTATGTTCTAGAACATTATGTTTCTGTTACTGGTTAATGTTTAGTGTGTGAGAAAGGCAGTTGGAGGAGTACAGGCTGACGAATTCATTTAAGAATTAAAAAATCAGAAAAGAGTCAAACTGATGAGAGTTCAGAGAGGTAGATGATGAAGAGCAGAAAACTATAAAAAGTGGGGGGGACTGAAAGTTGGTGGGTTCTGAACAATAACAAAAAATACGTGAATTAATATCATTAATAGTCAGGAAGCATAAACAGCTAACTAATGTATTGTTTTATGTGACCTTATTTATAAAATAGAGAACTGATGTAATAATAGCTGCAGCCAAGAACGCAGTTACAAAAACTTGGAAATTCCTTGTGTCCGCTGAAATTCAAGTACTGAATGGCACAATCAGGGGAAAGTGTTGCATAAAATCCAGAGCAAGTTGTCCTAATACGATTATTTATTGGGTTGAAAAGGCTGCTTAACACACAATACCACCATATTATTAAATGGATTGTTATAACTAAGTGTACCCCCTCCAAACCACAGATTACACACTTTTTTTATCTGTCTAGGGAACTGAATAAATGGGGTTCTACACTGAAAATAACTGTGTAATTATGTTAACTAGAGTCAGTGTAAGACTATCTTTAGTTTAATAATCACTGTTACTCTGTATTGGTTTTTACTAATAAAGTACAGTGCAAAAACGGTTTAAATAATAAAAAAAACAATATGTTGTTCTAAGTACAAACTTAGAAAGAAGAAAAGATAAAAGGCATCTAAAGATGCAAATGAGAAAAAAGGGGGTGAGTTAAAGAACTTAGGAATTTGAGTTAGGAACCAACAATGACACCAACGACAATTTTCAGTACTAAATGGTCTATGGTGTTGTTCCACCACACTAAGCCAAGGGAAACATAGAGAACCTTATGCCACAGACAAGCCTATATGATGGTCAGGACTATGACTGCTGATCTGGCAGAAATGTCCACTTGAGCAACCTGTCTGGTACTAATGAAGGGGGCCAGAACATCTGATTCCCGGTGTACTCCATGGCTTGTAAGGGACTTCAATGTTCTTGAGGGGTAGCCTAAGCCTAGAAGAAGAGGAGTAGAGAGCTAAAGGGGGTTCGTTAAGGTCAACACAGTGGTGAGGGCCTGATTTCTGTTAGATCATCACCCACAAGGCCCATAGAGAGACGGTTAAACAGAATTTCACTTGGAAGACATAATCCAATGAAGGAAAGTCATAGCATTAGCACAATCAAAATTACAAAGAAAAGTACTGTTGTGTAAGTAAACTTATAACAGTAGATGTTCCAACAGATTACTACTGCCACAGCCTAAGCTATTTAGGCCCTGCCCCAGTGACAGGCAAGCTTTCAAACGCTTGAGGGTGTCTTTCAGTCACTCTGTCAAGATTCTGAGCAGAGATCCCATATGAAGAAAAAGAAAGGCAAGATCTGTAAAAGAATAATGCTGGTAAACAAACCAAATGGTAAACTATATGCTCAAGGGTTCATACATTCACATCCTGGCAATACTATAGGAAACCAACCAAAAAAAGGGGTGCTGAGGGAAGAATCGGCTACTGCAACACTGATCTGTTAGAACATCTACTATTATGGTAAGTTTACTTATAAAGTTGCACTACATTCAAACTTGTACATCACTGATGCAGTAGCCTGTGCTATTTGTGTCATTTACAGTAGCTCAGAAACTAAGAAAGGAGAAATAAAAATAAACTAAGAATCCAAGAGCCCATATAGAATGGTATTAGCAAAGCCTGTTCTGGATTTCGTAAAGGAATCTAGTTTGTAGTGATTTGTAAAATATGTACAGAGGACTAAGATGCTGCCTCTAGAATACTCCTAGAGTCCCCTCTTTTCCAGAAAGCCACAAAAGAAGTCAAAGCTCTTGTTGAATGGGCCCTAATCTTGCTTGGAAGTGGCTTATTATGGTGAGTATAACAAAACATAACAACATGAGATGACCACCTATAAATACTCTGCTTTGACAATGGCTGTCCATTCCTCTTACCTTCATGGGAAACAAACAGCTGTCAGCTTTCCTGAAGGCTTGAGTTCTGTCTCAGTAGTATCTGAGCTGCCTGTGGACAACTAGAATGGGAAAAATCTTTTTTCTTCTTCTTGGGTTCAGGGAAAAAGACAGAGATTAGCAGTCATCTGGCTCATTGTAAACTCAGACCACTATAGGCAAAAAAGAAGGGTTAGTTCTCAAAGAAACCCCACCCTTGTTAAAAATGAGGTAGGGATGATTTCTAGAAAAAGTCAAAGCAATGAGTATACCAATCCTTAATATTAAGAACTTTAATTCAGCCTATGAGCTGGTCCAAATGGAAAAAGATTAAGCTTTTAAAAGCAGAAAGTTAAGCTCCATTTCGTACGTAGACATATGCATCACAAAATTCAAAACCTGTTTAATTTGAGAATTGTTAGAAAGGTGGGATCTAAAAGCAGACAAATAGAAATGGCTAACAAATGAACCTAAACAGAGCAATAAGAAAAGCTAGAAGACATTACCTCACACAAATAATAAGAACCAGAGGCAGCCAGGCCTAAGGAGAATCCTAGTTCTTAAAATGATACCGACTATAAAACCTTTTCTGGTTGCACATATATGACTTTCTACTAGCAATTTTGTTTTCAACCTCCTTTAGTAGCTGCTGCATATAATTTGAAAAATGGTATCAAAATTCTCTCATCCCAGCAGTTGAAGAGTTTTTAGGCTGAGTATATTAAACAACCTGTCTTGTGGGAGGAAATCCAGTCTGTAAGAAGCATGTGGTAGTTGATCTTAGGCAGACTGAAAAGAAGGGAGAACAACTGTTGCTTGGGCCATGACTGAGTTGCCATCACAATGTTTGGGGAGTCCTCCTTGACCTTTAGAAGACACTGGATATCAGTGGAAAGGGTGGAAAACCTGCAGGAACATTTCCATCCATGGGAATGAGAAGGCATATATCTTCTAGAGCTGTTTTCAAGGAGTCATGGAACAGAAATCTTTTTGCTGCCTGTTCTGACAGGCAAAAAGATCTACTTGAGGTGTTCTCTACTTCAAAATCAATTATTGGAAAACCCTGGGATGAAGTTTCCATTGTGAGGGTCTACAGTAGTCCTCTTTAGCTGGTGTGCAATCAGATTTTGCTCTGATGGAATATAAGAAGCCTGGGAAGTCAAAATGAGCTGAGTTGCTATTTCCCAGGCTATCACAAGTCTGCGAAGAGGATAAGATCTGCTATCTCCCTCTTTATGTATTCCACCACTGTAGAGTTGCCTGTGGATACATGCTGAGATTCTGGGGACCAGAGATGATTTAAGACTTTCAAAGAATTGACCACTGACAATATCTCCCTGACAGGTGCTTTTGTCTGTGTCCACAGATCTTGCACTTTCACCCCCTTTGGAAACTGCTCCCTTCATTAGGTCTGATGCATTTGTACTGACAGACTGGACTGGGGTTGGAACACAGAATGGAAGACTTGAAATGCAAGAGATCTGGTCTATGCACCAGAGACTCTCCCTTCTTACAAATCCCAAAAGAGGGATATGAAAATATTAAATGGTGAAGATTCTGAGCCCATACTGACCTGAGGTACCACTGGATTTTTCCGCATGTGGAGTCTGATCAGGAGAAACATGAGAATCATTGATGCTGCATACCCCAATTCCTGAGAAATTCCTTTGCAGATACTAGGCTTTGAATTGAGAAACTAAGGAAGAATTGCAGCACCTCTACTTTGTCTGGATGAAGAAAAGCTCTTCCCACAGCAGAATCTAACAATCACCCCAGGAATACAATTCTGTGAGAAGGGAAGAAAGACATTTTTTGAGAACTGATCTGAAAACCCTTACTGAGCAAAAGATTAGAATAGTTGCAAAAATATTTGACAGCTGGAAAGAGAGTCTATAAATATAAGACAGTTATCCAAATACTGAAAGATTTGAATGCCTTGAAGTCTACACTAAGCAATTACCGGAGCCAAACATTTTGTGAATATTCTTGGTGCAATGGAAAGTCCATAGGGCAAGTCAGAGAACTCACAATTTAAGCCAGATTCAAAAAAAATCTTAAATAAAAACACCTGAACAGCTTGACAATGGGAAGCTGATAAGCATCCTTTAAGTCTAGCTTTATCATAAAAGCTAGGGAAAGGCGCAGAGATAAAAAGGAATGAATGAAAAGCATTCTGAATTTCAGATGCTTGACAAAGAATTATAAAGAAAAAGTCCAGCAGAGGCCTCTAGGATCCTTACTTCTTTGGTATTGTAAGAATCCTTGAATAGAAAGCTTTTGCCCACCTGGCAGGGAAGAACTTATTCCTTTAGTCTTTGTGCAAGGAACATGAGGAATATGAGGAAACAGGTAGACTTGGTTCACAGGGCAAGGATATGAGGAAACAGGTAGACTTGGTTCACAGGGCAAGGAAGAATTCCCTAGTACAGAGGGAGGAATTCCCCTTACCTACTACCTAACACCCTTGGAGTACCACAAGGCTCTATATTAGTGCCCCTGTTATTTTCCATTTTCATCAACGATATGAATACTGTCATCCCAAAAGTCAGCTGTATCCAATATGCTCACGACTCTACCCTGATTTGCTTGGCCACATCCCCAACAAAGTTACAGTTAGCCACCCAGACCACCTTTAACACAACAGAAAACTGTCTTTCCCAACGACGTCTGATTCTAAATCCTAAAAAAACTAAAATGCTGTTATTATTACCTACACAAAGGTATACTGCTGTTAACTTTATAATAAAAGCAAATGATGGAACAATAATCTCCCCTGACCTCTCCACTAAACTATTAGGTGTCATTATAGATAATAATATAAAATTCAACATAAATGTTAACCAATTGATCAAAACCATCAACAAAAAACTAGGAATAAAAGCCTTCCTAACCCCCCCCAGCCAAAGTTGCCATTGCTCGATTTCACCTTCTCTCTACTCTTCTGTATGCATCCCCTCTTCTCTCTAATGTTAACAAGACTGTCATGAACAAACTCTCAATCTGTTATAACCACATTGTCAGGTTTGCCACTGGGCTGCCTTTTAGGACACATCACTGCATCAATCTAATCCAGCTTGGTTGGCTTGAACTACCCAGTCTAATACTATATAACCAAATGGTTATGGCCCATAAAATCATATATAGCCCTAACAATACCCCTGCACTTAAAGATCTTGTCACCCTTTATAATAATCCTAGACCGCTGCACTCCTCCAACAGACTCCTTATTCAGATATGTAAAACTAATAACTCAGCCGGTGACTCACTCTTCGTAAATTCTGTAGGTAGATTGTGGAACTCTCTACTAGCTGATATTACCTTACTCTTCACTTGGTCAGTTCAAAACTAGGCTCAAACACCACCTGGGAACAAACTGGCTATGTCACCATATCAAGCCTGGTTAACCTGTCTCTGGAATGTGTAAATCTGCTAGGTAGCCTACTATGTAAATTTATCGGATTCTCTCACTGAATAACACTACCTGACGATTTGTTATAATGTTTGCTCTTCTAATCACTGAAAATATTCTATATGTGATTTATATTGTCTGCCCATCTAATCTCTGTAAATAATACAACTGTCATTTGTAATATGTGACATGTTATGATGATTTGTTATTCCATGGAGCTTTTCTCCCCGGGCCTCCGCTGGAAAATGGACATGCATCCAGTCAGACTATCCCGGTCAACAAATGTAAAATAAAAATAAATAAAATAATAAGTGCACATCTGCTGAATTACATTTAAAACCCATTTGCCTGATGCAGTCTGGAAACACAAGGGAAGATGACGTATCAATGAGACGGAGAGGCTGCCAGTGTGGGAAGGGGGCCCTAAACAGGCACTATGAGGACTGTCCTTAATTTTTAGAGGCTGCTCCTTACTTTTTGAAGCCTCTGTTATTTAACTTCCTTTTTACAGCTGCTTACTGCTTAAATTGCTTCTTGAGAAGGGGAGCCGAACAAGAAAGGAAATTCTTATTTGCTTTGAAAAGGAGGGTTGAAAATTGAGTCAATCCTTGAATCAGGTTTCCCTTTATATCACACTTTTTCAGCACCCCAGTTGCAGAAGGACCAAACAGAACTTTCATGTCTAAGGGAGAACTTAACCATTTCAATTTTAACATGCGCTGGAAAGTTTTCAGTATGAAGCTAAGTTAATTTCTCATTACTGACACAGAATCAGCAGCATCATAAGCACACTTTACACAATTAGTAACCCAAGAAGCAGATGTTAAAGAGGGATTCAAAGAATGTTTTTAACTCAGAGGGAAGGTTTACTATTAACTTTTGCTCGTTCTCAAAAAACAAAAGTAAAAACTTTAATATAAGAGCTTAAGAGTTTAAAATACTGAAAGTTAAAATAAAGTTAGAATTAACTTTTTTTCCCCAAACTGTCAAAAGCATTCTCATCCTTGCCAGACAGAATGGGGTTAGCCACGGTAAACTGTTTAGCAAAAGCAGTTTTAGACACAGAAATTACTACTGGATCTGTTTTAAGGTTGGAAAACAAATACTTATGAGTCTGAGGTATTCTATACAACCTGTCATTCTTCCTACAAACAGGAGGTTGACTGCCACCCACACTAGCAGCAATGAGAATAATATTCCCTAAAGAAGGTAAAACAAGAGGGTCAACTGCAGATTTAGGCATATACAACTGTGACAATCATAATACTTTTTCTGTGCAATAGGGACTTTATTCTGCTCCCACTGGGGGGAAACATCTGTTTCGTCTTGTACAGAAATCTCAGAAAAAAAGCTAAACCTTCAAGAGGGAAATCTGAAGTCATATTTGGCTCAGAATCCAGAATATTTAGACTGAGAAGATATTCCTGAAGTACAACCACTACCTGCAAAAAATGGAAACTAAATTAAGAAAGAAAGAGATCTCTTCTTTACATGTCTGAAGTAGAAGGAAAGGAAAAGGCAATAATAAGCCCCTTAGCAAATTTCAGCAAATCTTCACTGTCCATAGAAACAGAAGGGAAGATTTTCTCACTTAATTCACTTTTCCCTGGGAAACTCCATGGGAGTCCTGGGAAACCAACTCATAGCAGACATACTGATCCCAGATTGAGGTTATTGATCTGATTAAGTGAAGACCCTTCATCTGCCCCTTCTCCGAGACTGACAAGAGTGGTTTCTCCCCTACCCAGCAAGGGCATTCCTACAACCACAGAGGACGTGGCTATTCCCAGGCCCTTGGTAACTGTAGGTGCAGCTCCTGGGGGGGAAAGATGAGTGGTCTTAGGAGCCAAGAGTCACCACACCAGCAGCTAAGGCACTTAGGTGGGCTTGCCATAATGGGTAAGGCTTTCACCTTACAGACCCAAGGTACAGCATTTGATTCTAAACTTGGGTTACTGGCTAAGGTTAAAATGGCCCTTTAGGACAGCTCTTTATTTATTTACTTTATTTTATGTTTGTTTACCAGGATAGTCAGACTAGGTGGGAGACCCATTTTCAGCAGAGGCCCGGTGGAGGGGGGAACCCCCACAAGTTGCAGAGAATAAACACAGTTGAAATTATTACAAGCATATGTTTGGACACCAGGATATTCACCTATGAACTTATAAATGTATAATATCTGGTCTAACACTCAAACGCTCCCGAATAAATTTCTTCTTGTGAACAAGGAATTGTACAATCATGGAGACTGGTAGCTGCTCCCAAGAAAGAGACCTTAAAAGCTGATAGTGGAGCCTGGACATGTTGTAAAAGGCAAAGTAGAGAAGCAGTAGTGCTGATGTATTGAAATCAGTGACAGTCTCCCACAATCATATCCTGCCCCAAATATACAATCCTAAAAAAATGTAGGAAAACTGGGTCAATTTTTTATACACAAAAAGTTCACATAAGCATTTACAGATACATTCTTTTAGATACACAACAACAGTTCCAAGACAGCAAACATAAACGTTTAGTTAGAAAAACACACATTTTCCTCATAAAAATAATTTTAATTGAATGTTTTCCCCTGTGGGAATTTTCTGCCCAACCCTGAAGCATTGTTAGCCAACTGATAGCTCTAAGGGACCCACCAAAAGACTGTACTTTAGCAGGAAAAACCTCTGACTGTTTTAGTGCCATCTTGACAATTGAGTTGCACGAGATCTTCTGACAGAGTGCATGGGAGGTGCCCTCAAGTTCTGAAAGCTGGCCAATCAATGCAGCAGTTTCCAAATAGTTTAAGCTACTGCAAAAGTGATCTAAATGTTTAACATCATATAATACTCCACTTTGAGAACTGATGAAAACGTTTAGAGCACATTCTTTTTAAGACATGGGGAGAAGCTGACAATATCCACATTGTTTTATTTGCTGAGGACTAGGACTCAGAGACTGGGCAAATGACTGTGGGATCTGAGCCACAATGTGACAGGGGAAACATCTCTGTTGTTCACCTTATTGCCTTACACTCCCTATCTGGTAGCAAGGTGGAAATGAATTCTGACATGTGGGTTCTGTGCTGGAATGAAGAGATCAGACAAAGTACCAAATGTCTGTTTACCATTTCACTCAAGTCAACTGGGGGCTAAGAGATGATGTCTATCTTTTTAGGAGCCAATGGAACAGAACTGAGTACTTCAATGCTACATATGTAGCATCCATGATAGTGAGCTCCACTAAGGACATGACCCTGTTCAGATGCTTCTGGGGGAGAAGGAATTTTTTTTTAGGTCAGTCCATAGTGGAATTCAATGTTTCTATAAATAATGCTCATCAACTGGGAAGCTAATGTGGGAGCTATGACTCGCTGATTTTTATCTGTCTCTGAAGCAATAAGCTCTAGGACTTCTGAGGCTGCAGGTGAAAGAGAGGGGAGGGAGACCCATGTCCCCCTAACTCTAACATATACTTGCACATGCAAGAATTATTCATGTGAGATCAAAGGTATGCCAGGAGAGTGCCAAATAACAGGCAACAGTGGATTTGTGCTCAAGGATGCTCCAAGACAACGTTGGTGCATGGACTGTAGAGGTCTGCAGAAGGTTTAGTGCTAGTACAACGTCATGTTCCTCAATGAGGTATCTCTGCATGCATAAGGATAGGTCGCTAACAGCACACAAAATAGAGCTACATGAAGTCTAGGGTCTGAAATTCGGACCCTAGCATGGGAGTACCTAAGGACCCTCTTCAACCTGGCCCTCTGAGCCCTGCTAGAACCTGAGTAAGACCTGGGGAAAAGACTGCTCTCTCTCAACTGCCACCAAAGAGTTATTAGTCAGGTAATTTAAAGGACCACTCCACAAGATCTGACCCACTGAGGACATGCTCTCTGGCTGATCATCTGGGTAATGGACAGTAGCTATACTTTCGAATGCATTACCTAAGATGGGAGCTATGGTGCATCTCCCAAACCTTTTGTTGTCTTCTGAAATGGAGAATGGACAAACTTCAGTCCCAGCTAAATGAGGGTAAGAAAATGACACAGAGAACCAGAAGGCTGTCTTACTAATGGATTTAGCTCCAAGAGAATGTGACCAATGTTTGCCCTCCACTTCTTTAGCCTTTTGCAGGTGTACTGGCAAAGGCATAGTGATGAGCAAGGAATTCTCCAGCTAATCCCTAGGTTTGGCATTTTTAACCACTTTCACTATCCAGGTAGTAAGCTAGGTCAGAAGCGTCTCCCTCCTACACTTATGTATAGACAGAATGAATCAATGGCACAGCAGTGCTTCATACAGTATGCTTTCTCCAAAGCAGCACAGGAACTACTGATGCAGGTCCCACCTTATTGTATGAGTGATATAACACTTAGCAGGTTTAACTTTACTGCAAGTGTTTACCCCAAACCCAGTATAGTTATAAACAACAATAAAACATGAATTGTGCATGTAGGTTGTACAAAACAGAAACAATTCACACAAAAATCAGGACCATAAGCAGGTCTTACACGCAGCACACGAACAACCAACCAAGTGGAAATGAAAAAGCATTACTGGTAAATTCCTGCACAGTCTGGTGCCTTAGTCTGTGGTGGGACTGCAGTAGTGGCAGTATTTTATTTTATTTATTTTACATTTTTAACAAAAAAAACTTTATTGAATGATCACATATGACATAAGCAATTGTACATTTATATAAATGAATACAAGCCATCCATTGCAATTATTAGTATGCATCATATATAGTCTTCTATATTGTTGACCAGGGAAGTCCAGCTGGGCACAAAAATCCCTTTACAGTTCAGGCCCAGGAGGAAAGGTCCAGTACATGCAGTACAAACAATCTTTTAAGTTATGTAATATCAACAATGTCAGGCAGAATACTGTGAATTCTGCTCTACAATGTGTGCTTCAGAACTTTTTATAGCTGTATAAACCTGCTCAAAGTTGCATTCCACCTCTTTTCTTTTTACCTTGCTACTGTTTTTTTTTTGTCTTTGAGTCCGTCCAAGCCCCCACTGAGACATTATGCTAAAAGTTTCTTAAATTCTAAAACAGCAGCAGCTCCAACTTGAATCATTTTCCCAAACCTCCAACTCTTCTCATATTGTGGGTTTAAAAGGCTGTTTTGTCTTTGGCTTCTGCCCTTTAAGGTAATCTGACTTCCAAAGTCCTATCCTCCCCACTTTCACTGCTATTGTCTGTTGTGTAACCTACTTAAGTACTTTCCCACCCACTATTTCCACATATCCATAACAATAAGTGCCCACCGAGAAAACTAGCATTGCTTGAGTCCAGTATTGTACTTAAGTAACCCTCCCTTACTACAAATTGTCGCCTTCTCATTTTCCCAGAACTCCCATCTGCTTGTCATCCTCGCCACACCTTGAGGGGGTCTTGAGTTAATCCTGCTTTATCTTTAGCAGATAAGAGATTTATTTTATTGTTTTGTACTTCAGTTACCTGTTTTACAGTGCTACTGCTTTATTTTGCTTTTTTTGTTGATTTACTCTTTAAATCATTTTAAAGGTCCTTAATATTTGAAATTGCTTTGTCAATGTAGTTTAAGTTATTCTGTTGTAGCATTATTCTCACAAGCAATCCTTTGTTGGTGTTTTTTATATCTAGAGGTTAGCAGTGCCCTGTACAGACACGGATGCCCAGAAAGTAAATTTTATACATAAAACTACCATTAGAACTGTAACCTGTAACTCAGTGTGGCTAAAACAAAGCCATTCAGCAGAGACAAGCTAGAGCATTTAGTGTGCACATTAAACAGCACTATTATCAAATCTTAGCCTAATCTAACCTTGTCTACTGCCAAACACCAGAAACTACCCAAGGAGACCTCTATATAACCCAGTCCACAACCTACAGTAGCCCACCCAAATACAGGTCTGGACAACATGGGTATGCAATTTCCAAATGTCTCTGTATCCAGCTTGGTAAATATGGACAACAAAGAAAATGTAGCAATTGTGTCAAACTCACAGACAACCATTTAATCCTTAATAAAGAAACAAACTGCATGTGAGAGATGCACATACATAATTTCACTGGATGCAAAAATCTCACATACAAACAAGGGTATCAAGAACATACACACAACATCTACCACACACAGAGTCCATTGCACACACACAGGCCAACTTATGCTAAGGTACTAAAATGCAATGTTCCCACACCTCAAAGACCTCCTAAGCCTATAAATGGTAACACCTATTCTCAGCAATCTCTAAAGCCCTCACCAAAAGCAACATCAAACACCACACAAATGTCTGCACCCAGTGGAGCCAAAAAAGCAAAGCCCATAAGGCAGGCAAACACATTATTCAGGACTCTTGTCATATGGGACTCCATTGTGCAACACAAAGCTGCCCTACTCACCAGACTAAATAAGGAGAAGAGAATAGTTAGTAGCTTATCTGGAGCCAGGATCCACCAAGTGTGACGACCGTGCCCTGGCCCAGCAATCAAGGAGCCTCAATCTTCACCACTAACACCAGGGAGGTCGTCTCCTAGGAGAGTAAAGGATAACTAATACACACAGTAAAGCACATTTTCCCTTAAGTGCACACATAGATCACAGTCTGGGGCTGGCTGCTCCTTTACTCACCAGGTCCCCAGTAAGACTCCCCACTGGCACAGCTATAGGGTCCAGGTCCCAGCCTAACTGGCACAGAAACCACGAAAAAATCACTGTCCAGATAAAACACAGCAAGGAAGGCAAGGAAGAAGTAAACAAGGAAGATTCCTTTAATCCAACAAAATGTACGTTCTGGTACCTCGGCAATTCGCCTTCATGGAACATTTACCATGTGCACACATCTTCCTTTTATATGGTCATCAATCAATTAATTAATTAACGAAACATTTCACATTTTCACCATTATTCTTTTCCATGAACACATAATATATAATATAAATACAATATTTAGTATATTTCTATGTAAATTCACTAAATACAATCATTAAATACCATTCTATTAATCATTTTTAAAACCTTGAACGAGTTTTGAAACATTTTTACAAATATTTTTACAAACATTAAACATTTTCCCTCCATAAAGTGTACTTAATGCCCACCTATATTAATGCTGAATGTATGCATTGCATATATGATGTATTCAAATTCATTTTTCAAATTAAGAGTACTAACCATCCTAAAAATATCAGAACATGACTATAAGTCTAGATTTAAATAAATAATCAATTTTATATGATTTTATATAATTAATCCACTTTCCAAATTCATACCCCTGGGAAATAATGTATGATATCCCAAAATCATTTTATGTTCCAACCTGCATAATGCAGTCCTAAAATTCTCTATACAAACATGGGGTCTAGCCAACACACTAAATGAAAAACCTTCAGTATTACCATTATGTGAACTAATAAAATGAGAAGCTACTGGACTTTCCATGTTGCCCCTTCTTATATCCCCCAGATGTTCCAAAATACGTACTTTAACCCTTCTAGTGGTTTGTCCGATGTACCATAAAGGTGTGCTGCAGTTACATCCTAAGATATACACCACCCCAAATGATTGACAGTCAAATTTTTCAAATGCAAAATATCTTCTGCCATTGATTTTCAACCCATGCATGTTTTTTACTTTTCCACACTCTGAACATCGCCCACAACAATGCATACCAACATTTTCATCAGTGGAATTTATCAATATTTTATTTAATAATTCCTTTAAATTGCAATATCTACTGTAAGAGAAAGTTATATGCTTTGGAAATAGGTGCCCTACACTAGGATCATCACTAACTACATGCCAAAGTTTTCTCAAAACTTCTTCCACCATAAGAGAGAAATTTGAAAATCTAGACACAAAACAAATTTTGTCTCTCACTGGATTGGTTGACACACGTAAATTATCCTTATAATATTTGTCCCTTCCAAAAACCTTAGTTCTACATAACCTGTCCTTAATGTTTGATAGTAAAGTACTATCATATCCTCTGCACATCAATCTAATGGAAGTTTCTTCACAAACTTCCTTCCATAAATCAGTTTTTGAGGTGTTCCTTAATATTCTTTTAAACTCCCCCTCTGGTAATGCCTTAATTAAATGGGGTGGATGCATGCTGGTAGCATGCAGAAAATTATTTACAGCTGTAGCTTTCCTAAAGGGCTTATATTGTACTGTATTATTCTTCCCAATATAAAATTCTACATCCAAAAATGGGATATTACGTGGAGAGCAATGAGCAGTAAATTTTAACCCATGAGTGTTTTCATTCAAACACATCATAAACTGTTCAAACAAAGTAATTTCACCTTTACAAACGAAAATGAGGTCATCAATGTAACGTCTATAAAAGACAACATGATTCACAAAAAATTCACATTGGAACATGAATTCCTTTTCAAACTCACCCATATAAATAACAGCATAAGTGGGTGCAAACGCTGCACCCATTGCTGTTCCTTTAACTTGTAAAAAGAATTCCTCGTTCCATACAAAATAATTGTGTGTGAGACTGAATTCTAACCAACATAACAGAAAGGTGGTGCGAGGTCCTTCGCCCATCACTTTCTGCATAGCTTCAAGACCCCATCTTCTGCCAATATTGGTATATAAGGAAGAAACATCTACTGTTGACCAGTAATAATCCTGTTTCCATTCCACCCCATGCAATGTGGAACATATATCCTGAGTGTTTTTAACATGTGAAATTACTTTTGGTAAATATTTTTTAAAATGAAAATCCAAAAATGTATTCACTTTTTCCAAGTATGAACCTATACCGGAAATTATCGGCCTACCTGGAGGATTCTCTAAATTTTTATGAATTTTGAGAATGATGTAAAAATTTATTTATTTATTTATTATTTATTTTACATTTGTTAACTGGGATAGTCCGACTGGATACATGTCCTTTTTCAGTGGAGGCCCGGGGAGAAAAACTCCAACAGAGTTACATTGATAATTAGGTACAGTAAATGAGCTGAAAGAACTTAACAAAAACATAGGCTATTTACATACAAGTACAAGACTGCCATTACTATTTCTGAGATTACTACAAATGTAACATTAATAACATATTAGCAAGGACGGTAGGCAGTATAATGACATAGAGTTAGACAGGATACATATTTCTTTATCACAGTATACAAAGTACTTATCATCTTAGCTAGTTGTTTATGTTTTAGTTAATGGCACATTAAAAATATGGATGACGGGGTTCCTTAACTGTCAATTTTTTGAAATCCTTACCAAAAAGAAAACCCAATCTTTCTCCCTTTTCCAATAATTCTGTCAATTCCTCAGAAAATTGTTTGAGAGGGTTGTCATTTAATTTAACATATGTATCATCAGTTAGTAAACCCTTAACAATATTTTCATATTTCCCAGTATCCATAATAACCCAATTCCCTCCTTTGTCAGCCGGTTTGATGGTTATTTTCCCTAAATTAAATCTGAGCTCTTTAAGAGCCAACCATTCAGATTTATTTAGATTAAATTCCTTGTTCTTTATCCTACAAAATTCTACATAACTTTTCTCAATACAGGAACATACAGCATGCTCGAAAGCATTGATAGCCAAAGAAGATTTAGGGGGGGAACTGCTATCACTAGAAAAATACGGCACCTCAATATGACTATAACCCTCTCCAAAATTATTAACACAGGACACATCATCTTCCTCAAAAACATTTTCATCATTAAACAACATTCCATCATATTCATAGACACTCAAATTCATTAATTCATCATCCAATACTTCATTATTAACTTTTTTAACACTCACAGGACAGTTTGAAAAATATACCCTTAAATTAAGCTTTCGGATGAACTTTTTCACATCCACCATTAAATCAGCAAGCTCTGGTATCCTGGTTGGTACAAATTTAGAACCTTTGGATAAAACACTGCACATTTCATCAGACAAACACAACTCAGAAAGATTCACCACATTTAAACTGTTATTATAACTACCACCAGTGACATCAGGAATGTTTTCGTCAGTATTAACAAATGAACAATTGTCCAAAAAAGTCTCTAAACCAGTTCCAAAAGGAGTCCATTCGGATCTCCCTAAAAAAGTCCTGGACAACAAATTATTCTCAATCAGTCCCTTTGTTTTGACTGGACTCGTAAGTTTTACTTCAAGTTTTTTGTAGCCGCATGAGAAACATTTAGCGTTTTATTCTGGTTTCTCCCAGATCTAGTTTGTACATTAGAGTAAAACTTACGATTATTCTGTGCGCCTCTCCGTCCTTCAACGGACCCGTCTGAACTTTCCACCACAATATCCTCGAAAGAAACGCTTTTCTGATTCACTCCTGTTTCGGCTGAGGACACTGACGATACATCTTCACTTCCTGTGGATCGTCTAAAACGCTTCCGTTTTAAAATGATTAATAGAATGGTATTTAATGATTGTATTTAGTGAATTTACATAGAAATATACTAAATATTGTATTTATATTATATATTATGTGTTCATGGAAAAGAATAATGGTGAAAATGTGAAATGTTTCGTTAATTAATTAATTGATTGATTGATGACCATATAAAAGGAAGATGTGTGCACATGGTAAATGTTCCATGAAGGCGAATTGCCGAGGTACCAGAACGTACATTTTGTTGCATTAAAGGAATTTTCCTTGTTACTTCTTCCTTGCCTTCCATGCTGTGTTTTTTCTGGACAGTGATTTTTTTGTGGTTTCTGTGCCCAGCCTAACTGGGCAAGCTAAAACCTCCAGTACCCTCTCTGTCCAACCAGTGCGTGTCCCTGCCCAAGTAGCTGACACGACACACATTGAGATAAGTATTTATACACTTTATAGACACTCCTGGGAAAGGCTGGCACAGATTCTCCAACTGTGCCCCTTTACCCAGACTATATGGCAGTAATTACTGCTACCACCCAGTTAATAATATCAACTACTAAAAGGCCCTTAAAAGGCTGTCCAATTATTACTGTGCAATATTAATATCCAAAAGTAATATGACTATACAGTCTAAGGCTTATCAGAGTGGTCTATTACAATAAACTCTATATAAATATGCAATGTACTCTAGAGCTTATCTCTACGCAAATCAGCCACAGGTAGAAGGTTTTTAAAAATATTTAATAATAAATAATTAAAACACAAGACAAACCTACTACACCACAGAGATATCCAAGAGGTCACAGATCACACAGAAACTTAAAATAATACAGTAGGACAGGTCTGGTTTCAAAGAAAAATACCGAATTAATCTTTACTAGCTTCAACTATTCCTACAAGATATCACAGTGCTACAAACTTATATGTGAGCATAAGCAGAGTGCTGATAAGTTAGATATCCAGATCAAAATGCCCTTTGTCTCTTGTGAGAAATAGTATTAAACATTACAAACAAACATGTCTCTAAGGCCCTCCCAAAATTACATCATGTTTGACACTTAGGTTTCCCCAGTATTCATACTGCATCATCTTAACACCTGGTTTGCATTCTCAGGCCACAAACTGCATTATTTAGCAATCTAACACCTCCTCAGAAACTTACAACGATACAAGACACACACCAAACTGAGCGCAAACTCTTACTTAACTCTGGATTACCAGCTGGCTCAGAGACAGGACCCAGGAAGTCAGGATTGGTGAGACCACCTCCACTAAGAGACCAGTCACCAATGGGATAACCTCAGGGATCCATGTTGGTACCTCTTCTATTTGGCATCTACTTCTTGGAGGCAAAGGCTAACATCAACTTTGGCTGACCAAATTCACAGATGACTGCAAATTGGGAGCTATCACAGAGTCCCCTCCATGACACAAATGTCTTACAAGAGGGTCTAACACAGAAAAATGACTTGACGCCAAAGATTAAAACTCACTGCCAAGAAATGCATTATAGTCCCTTCTGGGAAAACTGCCTCCCAGGCTAATTACTCCATTAATAAGATACCCATAACAGTTGATCCAGTAGTCGGGGATCTGTGAGTATATGTAGACAGCAGTCTGGCCTTTGACCAGCATGTGGCAAAGGTAGTAAGAAAATCCATTCTATGTTGCACAACTTGTACGTAAAAGCATTGCATCCAGGTCCAAGGAAGTCATAGTGCCAATTTATTTGACCCTTATCAAACCTATAATTAAGTATAATGCCCCCTCTGACATACACCTGACCAGACATTTGCAACAGTCGGAGCACCAACAACGGGTCCTTACCAGGAGAATCCAGGATATAAACACAACTTATACTTGGTCTCCTATAAATTACTGAGAGGTGATCTATACCTGGAATACAAGGCAACCTTGCATCCAGCTCTGATAGACCTTTTGCACATCCTCAAAATGAACAGCATCAGAATCACTAGATCCAAGGATTTAAATTTTACTTGTAATATAAATAAGACATGTTGGCGAGACAGATATGCGTATACGAGGATCTCCACGCTGACCAACAGGCTTCCCCATCCATGTTTAGCGGACTCCATCGCTAACCCTATTTAACAGTAACCCTGACCACTGGATGGGAAATAAGAAATTCACCCCGGGTCTGGCTCCATGTCTGTGACAGAGGCAGACAGTAATGCCCAATCTAACATACCCTCCCCACATAACCTCTAGAAACTTTCCAACTAAAATACCCCATTCTAATAAATGCCCATGATACATACACAGAGGAACAACTGGACTGAGTTACACATCTAATCTTATAGAGGCCCGGGTGTTCATTAGTCTATTATATACCTATGAACACTGTAGCAGCTAAAATAGAAAGAATTCAAGTAACATTCCTGAGTCAAACAGCTTTATAAGAGTTAAAAGTGTCAATTACCCATATTTCATCACTCATTTCACAATGAAGCTACATCAAAATCTCTCGCAACAGCCAGCTTTGGGTAGTCAGACGTAATGAAACTCTGAGAAACAAAATACTGAACCAAAGAGGAAGACAGGATAAACTTAATTACACACTTAGTGAGGAGGGCTCACAACTAATGTTTTTTTGGCTAAAGATTTCCAAAGATACTATAAAATATGATAATAAGCATGAAGGGTATCCACTACAATTCTGCCACAACAGTGCAGACACTGGAGGGGGATTCATAAAGGTTACCCTGAGATGTACACAATGTGTACACCTCAAGTTAACCTTTCTGACTACAGAGACAGCCCTACCACAGTACTTTTGCTGTATTCATTCAGAAACGTTACTCAAAATGTAACCTTATGAATCCCCCCACTATCACTACATTCTACGAAGTCCATTCAGTAACATAAACTGTTTTATTCAATCACCCATACAGTACTACACCATAACCCTAGTAATCTATGCTAGATTTGCAACAATCTCCTACACTCAATATGAACTCAGATGAAATGGAAACAAAGTAAAAAAAAAAAAAACACAACAAAAAACAACATAAGGCATTGTACTTAAACTGACTCATTTATCAGTACAAAATAAAAACATACTTTTTCCCTGTTGCCTTTAACACTTTCAACAATTATAAACATCTGTGTAACAAAGAAGCATTTGAAAGATGAACCAGAATTTTTAGAACAGAAAAGGCTTGTCAAATATTCCAGCATGAGAATTCTTTCCAAAAAACTATCAATTCATTTTCTGTATTCCATCCCCCATACTTTTCTTCAGATTTCAAACCATGCAAACGTTTTTCAAATGCCGAGATCTGTATTAAAAACAGGAGGGAGGGACTAAATGGATGAATGGATTATTCTTTTAAGTAAGCTTAAAAACAAGAGGAATAAGGTTAAAAAGTGCCTATAAAGCCATTTCCCAGAAAACTTCTACTAAGAAAGTTAAATCCAAATAATCATACCACAGTTCAACTTGAAAAGTGGTCAGAGGAGACAGGGAAGGGGTGGAAAAACTAAATCTGCCTTTTTTCAGGACATTTCAATTTCTGAGTGGACAATTTAATGAATGATTTGACAGGGTATCACAGATAACTATTGGGATGTATTCAACCATTTTTGCATGGGCAGTTCAAATGTCCCAGTCCCACCCTCACCCCTAGTACTCCTTGGCGCCATGTGAAGATAGAAGGTCAGGTCCCTCATAGACAGCTAATGAGTGAACAAGTCAGCAAAGTTATCTTATGGCATTCCAGATAGAGCTGTGGCAAAGGAATTTGGCACCCTAGGCAACACACCCATGTATCCATATCTTCACATCATATTTTTGGTCTGTCCCTCATAAAATTTGCGTTTTTTCTGCCAAATCACTGATAATTGCAGTCACCAAATAATGACACCCTTCTCATTGCTGTGGTTTGGTTAGTTTTGTTTTTTGCTACCAAATAATGACAGTTTCAGACTTCAAAGACTTCATATCCTTGAGAAAATGCATGCTAACACAAAAACTATTTTATCAACTTTCTAAGATTATAACAGCAATAATTACTTTCTGCTCCTGATTTCTGGGCCTTTATTTCTCCCCATTATCTTTAGATTTGGAAAACTGTTTTGCACTTAATGGCAGGTTATAAACTGTCAAATGTTTTAAAGTACATTGACAAAGCAGTAACTTGTAAAGTATCTGCTCTGCTTTACTTTAAAAAAACAGATCAGTTTTACAGACAGTTTACAACCTATCAGGTCATCACAATTTTTAAACTGACAGCTTAATAAACTGTCAACCCCCCCAAGTTTGGTATGTGGGCAGTTAACCCATCTGTTTCACCCTCGCTATGGTATTTCTATGAAAAAGGATGGTGAAGTGTAGTAAAAAGGTAAAGTATATAAGAACCAGGAAGCTATTTTGTTGCTACAAGAAGAAAGCGGTGCTATTTCTTCTAGTTAGCACCAACTACAAACTTATCTCTGAGGTAAATAGTCTCCAGTTTATTAAGTTTCAGATACCACTGCCAGGGTAGCAGTCTCTGGATGCTGAAACCATTTTGCTTTGTTTGGAGCAAGTAGTAAGCGAATTTCTTGTGAATTTACCATTTCCTACAAATCTTGACATTTTGCCTCTATTCACAAACCACAAATGTGTCCATTCCAAGAACATAATCAGATAAAGTTCTACCACCAACATAAAAGAACATCCAGCACAGTTAAATAATAAATACAGTGAATTAAAATCTGCAAAATTGGATATTTATAACTTTTTCTTCAGTGACTCTAAGCAGTCGGAAATAAACTGTACTGCTTGACATGGGCACTTTAGTGCCCTACTCTCAGTGTGATGTGGGAGCTAGATAATGGAAGTAACATTACTTGAGCAATGACATACTAAGTATTAGAAAAGAAAGTACAGTTTTGTACCTACCATAAATGTAGATGTCCGAGAGGAATGCATCTGCAGTCATAACAAATGGGTTGTCCTGTCATCAGGCAGCCCTTCGGTCGGCCGGATTCCAAAGTCTGGGTCTGGCTTCGGCTAGTGTCGCACTTCACCCGACGTCACTGCGGCAGTTTTCGGGTATAAAGGCATCAGCCGGCGCCATTTTCCTCAGTGTTTCTTGCCCCAGATGCCAGGTGCCCTCTTGGTAGGCTAAATTTGGATAAATGCCAAAGTTTCCAAATAGTAGAGAGCAAACACACAAAGTAAACATGTATGTACATATATACAAACAAATACACCATAATAGATCCCCCCTAGCTGAAGATTGGTAAGTACCCTAGGAGTACCTCAGAGGGGAAGGAGGGTGGGTAATCCCGACTGCAGATGCATTCCTCTCGGACATCTACATTTATGGTAGGTACAAAACTGTACTATGTCCTTCAAGGATGCATCTGCAGTCATAACTAAATGGGTAGAATACCATAGCTAAACTAGGGAGGAGGAAATGAGAATAGATTATGGTGTAGTCAGGATCCCTTGCAAAACAGCAGTGGCAAAGCCAGCACGGGATCTGGAATATAGGGGTAAGTTATAATGCTTGGCAAATGTATGCACGGAGGTCCAAGTAGCAGCCTCTATAATGTCCTTGGTAGCCACTCCTCGTAAGAAAGCTGTGGTAGTGGCTGTGGCCCTTGTGGAGTGAGGCCTGATGTTCTCTGGAGTTTTCTTTCCATGGTAGGAGTAACAAAGTCTAATGCAATTTCCTATCCATTTGGAGATTGTCTGTTTAGAAATTGGTTTTCCTTCTTTTCCTGTTGCATAAGCTACCAGAAGCTGGTCAGTTTTCTATTGTTTTTGTCCTGTCCAGGTAGTAGCGTAATTGCCTGTGTACATCCAAGGTATGTAAGAGTTTTCTCCCTGTTCTGTGGATTGGGGTAGAAGGTAGGAAGGTGGATAGCCTGATTTAAAGAGACTCTGGATACCACCTTAGGCATAAATGTAGGATTTGTTCTCATGGACACTCTATCTTGATGGAAGATCAGGAAGGGTTGTACTGCCATTAATGCTTGTAGTTCAGAGACCCTTCTTGCTGAAGCTATTGCCAGTAGGAAGGCAGTCTTCCAGGATAAGTATTGCAAGTCTGCTGTAGCTGCTGGCTCGAAAGGAGGCAGAGTCAGTTTTTCTAGCACAAAGTTCAAGTCCCATGCTGGCAATGGAGGTTTCCTGGGAGGTTTTACATTTTTAATTCCCCACAGAAACTGTCTGAGCAGAGGATGCGAGAAGACAGGAGGATCCAAGCTGTATTGTGCTGAAATAGCTGATGCATGTATCTTGATGGAGGAATAGGACAGGCCTGTGTGGTAGAGCTCAGCCAAGTACTCCAGGATGTTGGCTATGTTCACCCGTGTCACATCTTGCTCCTTTGCAGCACTCCAGTTGAGATATCTTTTCCATTTTGCTGCATAATTCTTTCTTGTTGAAGGTCTACGAGCCTCCAGGATTATGTCCTTAACCCTTTGGGATAGATCAGGGTTAATTTCTGTCATGTAATGTTCCAGGCAGTTAGTTGCAGAGTTTTTAGGCTTGGATGCAGAATGTTGTAGTTGTTCTGTGTCAGCAGTAATGGGATCAGTGGGAGTTTCCATATTTGATCCCTGGACATGCTCCTCAGAAGTGGGTACCAATGTTGTCTTGGCCAGTCTGGGGCTATCAGAATGATCCTCGGACGTTCCTCTTTGATCTTGAGAAGCACCTTGTGCATCAAAGGAAGTGGTGGGAATGCGTATGCTGTCATGCTTTTCCAACTGAAGGATAGGGAGTCCACCTTCCAAGCAAGTGGGTGGTAAGTCCTTGTGCAGAATTTCTCCAACTGGTGATTGTGTGGGGATGCAAACAAGTCTATTTGTGGTAATCCCCATTTTCTTGTGATGGCTTTGAAGATGTCCGGATGCAGCATCCATTCGTGGGCATCTGTTATAGTTCTGCTTAATATGTCTGCTAGAATGTTTTCCTTCCCTGGAACATAAATAGCCTGTAACTGAAGGTTGTAACCCAGAGCCACATCCCATAGGTCTAGTGCCAGCCGGCACAGTGGGAATGAGTGTGTGCCTCCCTGTTTGTTGATGTACCACATAACTGTGGTGCTGTCTGTCCTTATCAACAGCTGGCCATCGTGGAGAAAAGGTCTGAATGCCTGGATTGCTAATTTTACTGCCATCATTTCTTTTAGATTTATGTGCAGATGCAGTTGGTCTTGAGTCCATAGGCCTTGAATGCACTTGTCCATCATGTGTGCCCCCCAACCGAGATCTGAGGCATCTGTCGTGATAGTTTGTCTTGGATGACTTTTGCTGAAGGGCAGTCCTGTGTTTGATTGACAGGCCTGTGCCCACCATAAGAACTCTTGTTTCAGGCATGGGATCATTGGAATTTTGGCTTCCAGGCTGTGCTTGTGCTGAGACCACAAATTCTTTAGGTACCACTGTAGCTTTCTCATATGAAGCCTGGCATGAGGGACCAGAATTATGCAGGATGCCATGAAGCCTAGAGCTTGTAACACTTTCCTTGCAGTTAGATGGCTGTGTTTTATTAATGCCAAAAAGTAGAGAGGAAGTTGTTTTTTCTTTTCTGCAGTTAGAAATGCCATTTGTTTTGATGTGTCCAGTTCTGCACCCAGAAAGGTTATTATTTGGGATGGAATCAGTCTTGACTTTTTTGAATTGACTGTGTATCCCAGGGCTTGTAGCAGGTAGATGACTCTTTGTAAATCTTCTGTTAATTTGTTTTTGTTGTCCGCTTGTATCAGGCAGTCGTCCAGGTAGGGATATATTTGAATCCCCTGAAGTCTGCAATGAGCGATTACTGATGCCAGGCATTTCGTGAATACTCTGGGCGCAGTAGATAAGCCAAAGGGCAATGCTGAGAATTGATAATGCTCTGATCCTGCAAGAAATCTGAGGTATCTTCTGCAAATTGGTCTTATGGGGACATGCAGGTATGCCTCCTTGAGATCTAGAGTTACCAGCCAAGACTCCTTGCCCAGCATGGGAAGAAGCTGCTGTAGAGTCAGCATTTTGAATTTTGGAACAATGAGAAATGTGTTTAGAGCGGACAGATATAGAATAGGCCTCCATTTGTTTTCTTTACTTGGTACCAGGAAGAGCCTGGAGTAAAATCCCTTTCCTTGCTCCATAGATGGTACCTTTTCCACAGCTCTCATTCTTAGTAATTGAGATATTTGTTTTAGAGCTTCTGCCCTTTGAGTAGGTGGTAGGTTTGGCATTCCTCTCTTTCCTGGTAGAGTATGGAAATGGAACCTGTAACTTTGGTCGATAGTTTGCAAAATCCATTTTTCTCTTGTAATGCAGTGCCAGTTTCTTGAAAATAAGGTTAGCTTTCCGCCTAAGGGTGCTTCTAGTTGTTCCCTGGTAGGCGGTGTCACCGCCAAGTCACTGTGATTGAGTTGTTGTAGTGGTGGTGGCTGTGTCCGTGCCTCGTTGGTTGTTACCCTGCCACTGGCGACCTCTGTAGGCACCTCTGGGTTGGTTTCTGCCTCTAGAGCGCCTATTCCTGCCTCTCTGTGCCTTGGAGGACTCCGGAAAGGACCAATTCTTGGAGGGCCAATTCCTGCTAAACCTTGGAGGTTGAACTTGTAAGAAATCTTTTACGGTTTGCACAGATTTTGCTTTCTCTTCCATCTTTTGAGAACCTGCTGGGGGCACGAAATAAATTGACCTTGTCCATAGGTGCATCTAAAAGCTTAGATTTGATATGGTCTGGTAATGCCTGTTCTTTCAACCATGCATGTCTCCTGATAACTGTGCCCGTCATGGCTGATCTAAAGGAAGCCTCCAGTGCATCATAGCCACATTTTAAAGAATGGTTACTAACCTGTTGAATGTTATGTAACATTTCTTGAACATACTTTTTATCTAAAGATTCTTCAGAGGACAGCTTTTTAGTCAACTGGTCAAGCATAAACTCTTGATATTGAATCATATGAAATTGGCAATTCAAAGCTCTAGCTGACAAAGTAGCAGAGGTGTAAACTTTTTTACCCCATCTCTCTAAGGACCTGGAATCCCTTTCAGAGGGGAGGGGGTTTTTAGAAGAAGTAGCTGATACAGCTTTAGGCTCTGGATCTGCAAAAGGGGCCTTATATAAGTGGTGATGTGTGTCCGGGACCCTGTAGTACCTATCTGGTTTAGCAGGAGCCGGAGGTAAAGTGTCAGGAGAAGTGGAAGCATCATTAAATGCATCATCCACAACAGATAGAACTGGAGGAATAGCTAGAGGCCTATGCTGTGGTAAGTGTAGAAAGGTCCTAAGCCTTTTTCTTGAGTCTGAGAAATCTTGGCCCTGCCACTGGAATTGTTCCCTCATAGCATGCAAGGTTTCCCCAAAGGAAAATTCCTCAGGAGGAGAGGCTGAAGGGATGGACTCCTCAGCATCGGAGTCTTCGTAAGGAGAATAAGAAGCCTCAGGAAGATCAGAATGTTCTGAATCATCAGAAGAATCATCTGTGGCTACTGGCTCAGGGGGCTCTGCTCTAGGTCTCTTTTCTGGAGGAGGGAGAGAGGCCCTGTCTGGATGAGGCTGGGATCCACGGATTAGAGTGATGAGATCCTGTGCCAAAGAAAGCATATGGGAGCTGGAGCTGGGCCTGTGAGAGGGGGGCTTGGCAGGCACTGGCTTTGAAGTTTTGGCTGCTTTAGCCCTGGCAAAGGCCTTAATAGACATAGCTGGAGGAGGCCTAGCAGCTCCACGTGCAGGAGTAGAAATATCTAGTGGAATGGTGTCTGATAAATCCTGTGAAATCGCAACAGAAGGCTGGATTTCAGAAGCCGTTTCTACCAGAATAGAAGAAGCCTCGGTAGAAGGCAAGATGTCGGCTGAGGAAAGAACCGCTTGCTCGGTTTCGGCCGAAACCAAGACAGTCGCGGATTGCTTGGCCGTGGTTTCAGCCGAAACCGCGGACCGCGAGTGTCGGTCCTTTTCTTTGCGTTTTTAGTTATTTGCGTAGTCGGAGGATCCGACGGCATAATGTAGGCAAAATCGGAGCTGAAAATCTGTTCAGCAAAGTCCGAGCGACGTTTCAGCGTCCGCCGGTTAAAAGAAGCACAGGCTAGACAAGCTGCTACGTCGTGGTCTGGGCCTAAACAGTGTATACAATAGGTGTGGAAATCTTTATGAGGTATTTGTTTCCCACAAGATAAACAGTTATTAACTTTCTCTGACATCGGCTGAGGCAAGAAAGAGTCCCCAACGGGGTACTTAGCTTTATAGAAGTCTTCGAAGTAGTATTCGGTAGAAGTAATCTCTGGATCTGACCGACCGGCACTTGCGAACAGCTTCTGCTTCGGGCGCCACGCGGCAAGAAAGACTGAGGAAAATGGCGTCGGCTGATGCCTTTATACCCGAAAACTGCCGCAGTGACGTTGGGTGAAGTGCGACACCAGCCGAAGCCAGACCCAGACTTTGGAATCCGGCCGACCGAAGGGCTGCCTGATGACAGGACAACCCATTTGTTATGACTGCAGACGCATCCTTGAAGGACATCAGAGATGCACTGTGCAGCAGGCTGTTTACAATGAGGTTTAGTTGGCACAGTTCACACAGCGTGACATCTCTTACACTACTTCAGTGACTGAGCCAATAGTTACAATTCAGTTACAAATTACAATCAGTCCCTAATGTCTTTGGGTTAAAGACATCTGCCGTGGTATTAACTGAGGTGCGGACACAGTCTACCAGCAATCACTTTTATGTTAGTGCCGGAGTGGTAAAGGACCACTCCATCTGCACATTGAAGGATTCACCTCTTATCAAAATACTACTTAAGTTTGTGAAGCGTTAAAGGAAGTTAGAGAGATTATGGAAGAAGCATTATAGTTACACTGACATCCACTTGAAGACCTACATTTATCTTTCACACCAATGTTTTACCCTATTTGGATATCACTGCAACAGCAGAGCATAACATTTGGGTAGATTCATAAAGCATTACCTTATCAATTCTCTGATAGGTGAGGATGTATGATGGATAATGCTGCAGATAATCAGTAATACCCACACAGATGGATAAAAGCTATTGCTACAAATACACAGTGTACATTTTTCTACAAAAACTTACAATACAGGAAGAAATGTTTACCAAGAAAGTAATAGAGTATTCAATAAAAATATGGCATTAAAGAAACAAGGAGACTTTACGCAACTGGTCATAAGTCATCCGTAAATCATGGGACTATAAACACAAATGTAACCTACATGACAGTAACAGAAACCATGCAAACAGTGTCAACATGAAGCACGATAACAATAAAATCTGTGCATTTTCATACAGCTCTGGGGCAACAATGCCCTCTACAAATGGAAGTCTGAGAATGCACAGAGTTCTACAACAGGTACCTAATAAATTGAAAATGAACTTTCATAAGTGATCGATAATGTGGCAACTGACAACACAAACCAGTAGAAAAGACAGTTGTGTAGCAAAGGTGGGATAAAAGGAAAAAAACTCCCTGGGTGCGAACTTGCAGGGGTTGCTGAATGATGGGGAAAAAAGTTTGACAACTTCCAGGCTATCACAACTGTCCGCCTATCCATGCTGTTTCTTTAAAAGTAAACCTTCTTCCTACAGATAATGGAGGGAAATGGTGGAGAGTACCACATGGGAGTGTTGCCCAGGTCTCTAAATTCTCTTGCTACAGCTTTGAGAAAAGTATGCACTTTAATAAGCAGTAGGTCAGCTGACTGATCACAATTTAATTTAGAAAAATGTATCTGTAATAATCAGTAAGGTATAACAGTATGAAAATTGACTTATTTAATGGATGATAATTTTAATGTGTACTCTATTAACTTAGTTTATCACTGATAACCAGGGAAATACACTAGGAAGAGAACCCATTTTCAGTGAAGATTTGGGAGGGAAATCCCTATTAGAAATGAAAAATACTTAAAAGACCGTTTAAAACAGCTGCACAGTTTATGAGAAATGAGCCAGTAGTAGTCATTAGCTTCTCCAGCTTGATATTCTTCTGCAACTAGAAAACATTAGGGGGTGCAAGCTCTCAGCCTAGATCTACAGATATTAAAGGAGTCTCATTATGAAGGATGATGCACTGTGCATACTCTGCCATTTTGTGGTTATCAGAAATGAACACAGTAAACTGCTACTTAATCAACAAAATGTCTTTCGGAAAGTATAAAGGAACCCCAAAAAGCTTCAACCAAGTTATGTAAATTTAAGTAAAAAGAAACAAAAAAAACAACTAGCACAATTTCATCAAAACACAAGGTTCATTTAATGTATTTATTCAATTTGGTAACTGGGGTAGAACACTGATCCAAATGGACCTACTTCATTCTCAGCCCAGACAAATATAAACAACAGACAAGCAGGTTCACAAGTGTGATGAACAGAAACAAAATGTTGTGTGAGGATAGCAATGAATCAATAACAGCAACATTAATAAAGTATGCAGTATAAAAGACAATATGAAGGAATACTTAAAGTAAGGAGGAAAGAAGAGAATGAAATAGTGAAGGGAGAGAGCAGAGCATAAAAGACAGCAAAAGTACAGTAAGGGCACACAGAAATGAACTGTATATAATATATGCAATGCAGAAGAGATATCACATACTACTGTTGGGAAATAATGTGAGCGAGGCAAAGGTGCCTGACTGGTGAAAGGGAGAGTAGGGCCAGGTGATGCATCCAGAAGGAAAACATTTGCAAACTGATTAAGACTTGAGATGATCTTTAAGATGAGCATGGAATGTGGGGTTTGGAGTGAGGTCTTTAAGATGGAACGGAGGAATACCCAGAGTTCGGGGCCTAGGATGGAGAAGGCATGGTTAGTGCAAGAAGTCTAGTTCTGGGACACTGAAGTGTACCAGTTTAAGGAAAGCAATAAAGAAAATACATGGTTCATTTTGTGAAATACAATAAAGCATACTACTAAAACTTGCAAACACTACCATACTAGCTACATATATAATATATAGATACATGTGTGCATATGATATAATCAAATACTTACCAAATCAAACTTTATAACACTGAGCAAAACTGCTTGAAATACAAATAACCGAAAAGAAACAAAAAACATTTTTGCACTCCCATGCCCCTATTAATTATTTATACATTTTTATACCTCTCTCTCTCTCTCTCTATATATATATATATATATATATATATAAGATTGCACTACAGTGTGGAAAAGCAAATTAACCACTCTCCACTGTTTGTAATCTCACACAGAAAAAAAGAACAAAATAAACAGAAAAATGACACAAGGTAAATTCACAAATAAATTGTAAAGAGCAATGTTAAGCACTTTCATTCAATACTATATTAAAACGAACTTCATTAGAATTTTGTTTTTACAGAAGAAAAAGCCAGCTATGTGCAATCAGTAGATTTTAAATCGGCAGTATTGACGTTTTCTTTGCAAATTACTTTGTCAACCACCTCAATGGCACCCATAATCTGTTAATGTTTATATAAAGTTGAACCACACAAAATTGAAAATAAACCAGAAACTGAAAAAAATCACATGCCTACAATTATCGTAAACTAAAAACAGATGCTTTATTTTTTCCAATCATTACCAAAAAACGGCAAAAAACTAAACAAACACTTAATAGCACCTACAAACATTTTGTTTGAATGCTACTGTTGTAAGGAATTTTTATTTTTTTTTGGCAAAATACTGTGTAGAGTTGTGATTAGGAGTAGTTTCAGGGATATCACACATCAGTTAGTGGACAGGGGGTTTTATCCAGACCATCACGCAAGTATGAAGAACAGATCTGCTTTTTCTCTTAATCTTATAAAATAGTTTACAACCAAAGGGAACAAAAAAAAAAAAAAAAAGAGAGACCTGACTCCAAATGATAAAACTGGCGTTTGTCATCAGTACTCAGTTGTTAGGCAAGCTGATATAAAATAAAAATCTTCATGCCTACATTTTCCTCATGGCACAATGAGATTAAGTGCCAAGCATGGTGACCTGCTGCTGACTTGGAATGTAAATGGTCTGAAGTAACAAGTTGATCTGCAAGGGATTCATAGCTAGTCTGCAAAGGGAACATGAATGGGTTGCTAACAAAAATGAAAAACATTTGCCAGTTTTTTTCCCAACCAAGGATCCTTGTTTGCTTACAAATTGAAAAGGCAGTAAGTACATCCCCTGATTAGCTTTACTAGCCACTTCTTGTAATGTAGCTGCATACAAAACATGCAAAAACGTCATCTATCACCAACGATTTTTATAACTCAATCACAACACACATGCTTTGTCAGTACATGTACTTCAGGCCTCACCCTATATGCAGTAAAAGTAATGTTACCTTGCCCGATGAAACATTTATTGCATTCTTTTTTTAATTTCTTTAACACCAACAACACAATAAAAACAATTTTAAATGGGCTGCATTAAATCACCCTGAAAAAAAGCTGTATACTCGAATGTAATGGAAACTTTGTATAATGTAGATTGGCGGCTCAACACTTTCTAATGAACGAAGTGTGGTATTTAGTTCAACATAGCTGTACTTCACATTTAAGCGAACAGGCAGTTGAAGAGCTCTACACTGATTTTGGATTGCCAAGTCACAAATCCCAGTATTTTTATTTATTTTTTTAAATAACATAAATAAAAAGTCAATGGGCATTCAGAAGCGATACAGCTTGAACACTTGAATGCTCTTAAGAGGCCATTTGCATATATTTCTCATGGACCTCCTTCAAATGAGCTTTACGGTACTACACAGTGAACATTCTAGTTTACTATATAGTCTTTTTGAATGTTTTGCCCAAGTGTTTTTCTTTCCTGTGTGACCTTTCTACTTTCTGTTTTGGTCCTTATTTGGGAAATTCTGTAGCTACCCTAACATTATATATGTAAAACTTTTTAAAAGCTGAGCGTTTTCAGAAAATGGCACATTATCCACATAAAAAGGCAAAATATATCACATTTACACCTAATGGGGCTTGGATTTATTGATCTGAATTCCTTATTAAAGCCTTGTAAAAAAAGTAAAAAGTCACTGCATGTCCTTAAGAAGTCATTTGCAGTTTCCCATGGGCATCCTTAAAATGAGGTATTAAGGTATTACAGAGTAAAGACACTGGTTTTCCATAATCTTTTTGAATTATTTTTTTTTTTTGCCAATGTTATTTTCTATGTGACCTTTGTTGTTTTGGTCCTTATTTATGAAATGTTGCATTTACCCTATTATCATCAAAAGGGGACTATTTTTAAAAGCTAAGTGTTTTAAGAAAATGGCCAAACAAGCCACTTATACTGTAGACACATCTCTAAAATAACAATTCCACTAATGGAGTCTTTAACTCGTGTTTCCAGCACCTACAACTCCTCAGGTAATATCCTACGTATTGATTTTTGAAATCCTTTGGGAGTCTCTATTACTTCCAGGGCTTTAATCTTTCATTTAAGTATAAATGCCCCCTTCCATAAACAGAAAATATAAATGTTAAAAACACTCAAGCACATTAAAGCACCTTTTTATCTTTGACTTTTGTAAGATATTCAAAAGTAAACTAGCTGCAGTTCTTTAAAATACATTTTCTTTCTCTTTTGAATCTAAATGCATTTAAGATGCATACTTAAATCAGCTGTAGAGCATTCTTATTCACAAGTCCCATATAGATTATTTTGACTTGAATAACTACTGACAGTTTACTTTAACTGTGACATTAAAATCTTTGCATCAATCTTTGCTTATAGACTTAAAAGGTGTGAAGCTACTAACTACATTTAATGTGAATTTCTGTAAAGGCAGTGGGTCTGGATTGCTTGGGATACAATGTGATGGGCTAGGGATGGTAGTATTAGCCTTTCAAAATAACTGATTTTTAATGCTGCTACAGTTTTATCTGGTAAATACAGGAAAACTTTTGGGATAGTTGTGGTAAAAGGTGCAAGAATTTTGTTTAATATTTGCCAGGATCACGTACGAAAACTGAAAATAGGGAGTCCTGGTTTAACAAGTTTATTTGACTGTTCTTTATAACTGATTTGCAAGTATTTCTGAGTTGCATATAGTTAAACAGTTCAGTCTGTAGGTTCCATTGACTGATTCCAAGCTCCACGAAGGGCTATGGAATATGCATTTACCTGGTATAGTGAAAAGTCTCAAAATACATGTAAAAATGTGTAGCACAGTAGTGTTTCTGCTCCCACTTCAAACACTACTAATGGTACTCCTCTCAGATAGGCACAGTCGTAACAGACTTGGGTAACTTAATGTGAACAATTCTCTCTCATTCAGTCATCATGATCATGTTTCCACTATAGACAGAAAATAGGTGTCTGCCTGGTCCAGTTAATTTCCAAGAAAATATCCAACAGATCATTATGATCAAAACCGTCCTAGAATACACTGCCCCTTTGATATGGACAAATCCAAAAATATTACTCTACTAGAAAGGCCCCAAAGCATTCTAATGAAAGGACCCTGTAATCAATAGCACATACAATCAAAGTAAAAAAATAATGCAATTTTTAACTATAATATAGTAAAAATGTACAACATTCAAAATTAATAAGACTAAGTGACTATATTAATGATAACTTCTTGGTTTTCACTGCTCTAATTAAAAGGTAGTTATATTTTTTATAGTGGTCATGGAAAAAATAATTGAAAAACAGCTTCTGATAAAGCAAACCTGGCTGAAGTTGTAAGCATTGCATAGTCAGGTGCACCTCTGTCCTGCAAACAGCACAAAAACCTGGTGCAACGCTGTTCAACAAACCCCACACTTAAATAAAATTATTATTATAATAGCTAGCAATGCAAACAATATGAAAACACTAAAAAGTGGGATAAGTGAATATAAATGTTATAAGGAAGATTACAGATCAATTGTGAACAGAATCAAACAAGCATACATTAAATATTGTGATGGATTCTAGTAACATATTAACAAGAGTTCAAACAGATGTGACACTCCTGAGGAATCATAAATGAAACCCAAGTAAATTAAAAGACATACAGCAGAGACTCTAGCTTGGAAGGGGGGAGGGGAGTACAGTTGTGTACACTTACCATAAATGTAGATGTTTGAGTGTATTCACTGCTGCAGTCATTACATTTGGGTAATCTTCTGGCAGGTTGCCCTCAGTCGGCCTGATTAACAAAGTCTTGGGCCCCGCATTGGTTGCTGTCTCCTCTTCCATGACAATAGGTCGTCAGGGGTATAAAACATGCAGCCGACGCCATTACATCAGTTTTTCTTGCCCCAGATGTCAGATGCCCTCCAAATGGGGAGCAAATAAAATTAAAAACACAAAAATATACCTCCACCCAAAAGCAAATACACCAAAAAGGCTTTTAAGCATAGTAAAAGAAAGTAGAGGTATAGTAAGAGAAAAACAGGGGGCTGGAGGGAGGGTAACCAGGACTGCAACAGTGAATACACTCGAACATCCACATTTATGGTAAGTGTACACAACTGTACTATGCTCTTCGTGTTTCAGTCATTACATTTGGGTAGCTTCCCAAAGCTATGGTTGGGAAGATGGATTTTATATAGCATTAGGACCAGCTATAAGGCCATGCAAGACTGCAGTGGCAAAGCCAGCTCTAGATTTAGAGAAAATTGGTAAATGGTAATGCTTGGTGAAAGTATGTACTGAACTCCAGGTAGCAGCTTCTACAATATCCCTGGTAGGAACACCTCTGAGAAAGGCTGCAAAAGTAGATGCAGCCCTGGTGGAATGACATCTGATCCCCTGGGCGATAGGTTTTCTATGGTGCTTATAGCAGATTAATGCAATGGCTTATCCATTTAGAAATGGTTTGTTTTGAAATAGCAAATGCCACTAGCAACTGTTCAGATTTTCTTCGAAATTTAGTTCTGTCCAAGTAGAATCTAAGTTGTCTGTGCACGTCCAAGGAATGCAGAATCTGTTCCCCTTTGTTTTGTGGATTGGGATAGAAGGTTGGCAAATGAATGGACTGGTTAAGAGCCAAACTGGAAATCACCTTAGGCATGAAGGATGGATTGGTCCTCAGAGATGCCCTGTCCGCATGAAAGATGATGAAAGGCTCCATTGCCATAAGGGCCTGTAATTTAGATATCCTTCTAGCTGAAGTGATTGCTAAGAGGAAGGCTGTTTTCCAAGAAATAAATTTTAAGTCTGCAGTAGCAGCTGGCTTGAAAGGAGGTAAAGTGAGCTTTTCCAAAACAAAGTTAAGGTCCCAGGGAGGGGTAGGAGCTCTCCTGGGTAGTTTCAAGTTCTTTGCTCCTCTGAGATACTGTCTGAGCAGGGGATGAGAAAAGAGGGGTGGGTTCTGTGTTAAAGTGAGCTGAAATAGCTGAAGCATGAATTTTAATAGAGGAAAAAGACAGGCCCTTGTGAAGCATCTCAGTTAAATATTGCAAAATCCGAGGTAAACTGGGCGCTGCTGTGCTCATCCCTAAAGATTGGTTCCAGGCACAGAATCTTTTCCACTTGTCAGCATAAGATTTTCTAGTACTTGGTCTTCTCGCCTCCAAGATAACATCCATCACAGGTTTGCTGAGGGATGCTAAGGGTGAATTTAAGTGATTAGCCAAGCTGCAAGGTTCAATGTTGGGAGCTGAGGGTGCAGAATTTGGTTCTCCTGCTGAGACAGTAAGGAAGGTGTCTGAGGCAGGTGCCATGGAGATATTTGTGACACACTGCGCAGACATGGGTACCAGTGTTAGCGTGGCCAGTCTGGAGCAATCAAAATCATTTCTGGTTTGTTCTGCTTGACTTTTAGCAGAACTTTGGAGAGCAGAGGCAAAGGGGGAAAGGCACAGATTGATAGATTTTTCCAGCTGAAGGACAGAGCATCCACTTTCCAGGCTTTTGTGTGAGGAGTCCTTGTGCAAAATTTGTCCAACTGGTAGTTCTGGTGGAGGCAAATAGATCTATGTCTAGGCTCTCCCATTTTCTTGTCAACATGTTGAAAATCTTTGGTTCCAGTTTCCACTCATGTGGGTCTGTGAGATTTTTGCTTAGTCCGTCTGCCAGTGTATTCAGTTTTCCCGGCAGGAATTGAGCTTGTAGTTGCACTTGCTAGCTCAAGGCCGTGTTCCACAATGCCATGGGTAGTCTGCAGAGGGGGTAGGAATGTGCAACTCCCTGATTGTTTATGTACAACATAACCGTGGTCTTGTCCATCTTTACCATTAGTTGTCCTGGATGAATGTAGTCCTTGAAGGCTGTCAGAGCATTCTGTACAGCTAACATTTCTTTTTGACTGATATGTAGGTGCATTTGATTTGGGTTCCATTTGCCCTGAATGCACTTCCTTGCCAGGCGAGCCCCCCCATGCATAGTCTGATGCATCTGTAGTTAGGGTTTGGGCAGCAGGGGGTAGTGTGAATGGCAGTCCCTTGTTTTGGTGGCAGACCTCTGCCCACCATACGAACTCCAGGCATAGGCAAGGTATGATGATAGGAATCATTGTTTCCAGGCTGTGACAATGTTGACTTCATAGACGTAAGTACCACTGAAGTTTCCTCATATGCAGTCTTGCATATAGAATTAAAAGAATTCAGGAGGCCATGAACCCCAAGGCCACTTGTTTGAAGTAAGTTACCAAATTAATTTGCTTTTCTGGAGTGAGGAAAGCCATCTGGGCAGTGGTATTCAAGCTTGCACCCAGGAATGTAATCTGTTGAGAGGATACCAGTTGTGATTTCTTTTAATTTATGGTGTACCCTAGACAAGTTAGAACCCTTTTAACAAACGCCAGATGATTTATAATTATGGCCTGGTTTTCTGCCTGAATTAGACAATCGTCCAGGTATGGATATATTTGAATATTTCTTTGCCTGCAAAATGCAATTACTGGAGCCAGGTACTTTGTGAATACCCTGGGCACAGTAGACAAGCCAAAGGGCAGTGCAGAGAACTGATAATGCAAGTAGCCTGGCTTTGAAGCATAGGTATCTTCTGCAAGATTCCCTGATTGGGATATGCAGGTAAGCTTCTTTTAAATCTAGAGATGCCAAATAAGCATCTTTGCCTAGCATAAGAAGTAACTGGTGAAGAGTCAGCATCTTGAATTTTGGAATGTCCAGAAAGGTGTTTAGAGTAGACAGGTCCAGAATTGGACACCATGACTTGCTTTTCTGGGTACCAGGAAAAGCCTGGAATAGAAACCTTGTCCCTTTTCCTCTTCTGGTACCGGTTGAATAGTCCCCATGTTTAAGAGGGAAAGTACTTGTTTCTGAGCCTCTGCCCACTAATTTGGGAGGCAGGTCTGGCCACCCGTTTGGTGTTGGCAACGTGTGGAAATGAAATCTGCATCCCTGGGACACTATATTTAAAATCCATTTGTCCTGGGATATGAGTTCCCAGTATTTTGCATGAAGAGCAATCTTTCCCCCCAAAGGGGTGGCTAAAAGGTAAGTGTTTGGTAATTTTAAAGGAAAGTCATTGAGACTGTTTACCATAGGGGGGTGTCTTATTTCCAGGTTTGGAAGTGGAGGCCCCCCCCCCATTGCTTAGTTCTGAGAGTCCCTTGGGACTGAAACCTGGTGCTTTTGGTGTGTCTGGGTTTGGCTTGAGTGGATCTGGAAGGAGCTGGAAAGGACCACTTCTTAGTAGGCCAGTGCCAATTTGGGGGGTGGGGGTGCACTTGTAAGAAATATTTTACAGTTTGCACAGATTTAGCTTTATCTTCCATCTTTTTTTTAGAACTTCTTCAGCCTTATTGCCAAACAGGCGGTCCTGATTTAAATGAGCATCCAAAATTTTGCTTTAACATGATCAAGCAGAGATTGCGCCTTAAGCCAAGTATGCCTTTTTAGCACAGACCCAGTAACAGCAGCCCTGCAAGAGGCCTCTAAAGAATCAAAACCACAGTGCAAAGTATGTTTTCCAACTTGTTCAGCAGAATGCAGTAAATCCTGTAAATCTTTTTTCCACACAGTCAGAAATCAACATCATTTTCTGTTTGAGCCGTCCCATAATATGCTGCTGATATTTTAGCATATGAAATTGACAGTTTAAAGCCCTGATTGCCAAGGTTGCAGAAGTATAAACCTTTTTACCCCATCTATCCAGCACCCTGGATTCTCTATCAGAAGGGGTAGGATTTTTAGCAGTAGACGCCTTAATGCCCTTGGGCCCCTGAGAAATGGTTTCTGGATCCGCAACAGGATTTTTGAAAAGGAACTTGTGGGACTCAAGAACCCTGTAATATTTGTCAGGTTTACTGGGAGCCGGAGGCAGGGAATCAGGAGCCATACTGGATTCAGAAAACACATCCTCAACAATGTCTAGCACAGGAGGTATAGCCAAAGGCCTATGCTGAGGTAGAAGGAGGAAATCCCTAAGCCTCTTTTTAGATTCAGAAAAATCCTGACTTTCCCAAAAGAAATGCTCCCTTAAGGTATGTAAAGTTTCCCCAAAAGAAAAGTCCTCGGGGGGGGGGGGGGGAGCAGAGGGAATGGAATCCTCATAAGTAGGTATGAACAAATCTAGGTCACTGGAAGAATTAGAAGAAACCGTGTCCTGATCAGAAGAATCAGAGTCAAGCTCAGTCCTAAGTCTCTTAGAAGGGGGGTTGACTACCCCTGATTAGAGTAATAAGATCTTCAGCCATTTTGATTATTTGTTTTTAGGCATAGGGGCATGAACATGTGGCCTGGGTGTCGGTTTTCTAGACAGAGATCGAGATTTAGGCCTTAGAATAGAAAGTGGAGTCTGTTTAATATGCAAGTCTGTAGGCCTGAATACACCCTCAGAAGCCAGTGCCTCCACAGCGGCTCCAGACCCATCCAAGGTAGAGACATCCACGGGTTCCATAGGAGAAGCATCTCTCGTAATACCAGACTCCGAATGGGTCTCAGTAGAGGCCTGCGAGTCAGAAGTAGGCGGTATCAAGGGCTGCGAAAGTGCCTCACTGAGTACCGGCAAACTGGCGACTGGCTTAGGAGAAGTGTCGTCGGCAGTTTTGGAGCTCGACGGCCTGTCTATGTCTTTTTCTTTGCATTTTTTCGGAATTCCGGTAATCGGATGGCTAACTGATGTCATTTCTGGATAATTAAACCAAGAACCGAAATATTTAGAGGCAAAAATGTACAGATGACAGTGTGCTGATTAAATAAAGCACAGCAAGGTACATCATGGTCAGGGCCTAGGCAAGGAATACAGTACAAATAAAAATCTTTATGAGGTATTTGCTTTCCACTAGTAATGCAATTATTAACTTCTACTGACATCAGTAAGGAGCAAGACTTCGGTTCTGATACTCAAAAACGAAAATTTCAGGAGTCGGCCAACCGACACTTGCGAACTGCTTCTGCTTCTGCTTCAGGCACCGCACTGCAAGAAAGACTGATGTAATGGCATCAGCTGCATGCTTTATACCCCTGACGACCTGACATCATGGAAGAAGGGACAGCAACCGACGCAGGACCCAAGACTTTGTTAATCAGGACTGAGGGCAAACTGCCAGCAGATTACCCAAATGTAATGACTGCAACAGTGAAACATGAAGAACATCAACTGTTTTACAGATGATCAGAAACACCATTTAACATACATCTCATACAACACTGGAAATCACTTCAGTTAGTTTACAGCATGCTGCACCACTGATAGGAAAGGCTCCTGCAGGATTTAGTTGGAAGGCAGAGACTTGACGTTTAGGGCACGAATGGCAACAGAGAAGACAAAGAATGGTTAGCATAGTGAAAACTGACTTTTTGGAAGTTATAGTTAATGTGTAATTACAAAGGACTATAGCAATAGCATATCATGAGAAGATGAGATGTGTTCTTAATTTTTATCATAATTAATGCAGTCTAGATTCACCTATCATTTGTATTTTTGGAGCACAATGAAGGTAAAAGTCACCACTGGGTTTTTAAATTATTTCAGTAATATAATTTCACAGCATCCCTACTGCAACTGTCTTTAGATTCAGTTCACAACAAGCCACATTTTATTCTCACAGTGACATATATGTATGTGTGTGCGTGTGTGTGTGTGTATATGTGTATATATATATATATATATATATATATATATATATATATTTATATTTGAAGACGGCGGTGGTGGTGCTGCGGTAGCATTGTTGCTTCACAGATAGACGTCACGTTCAATTCTCAGCTAGAGCGTCTTCTGTGTGGAGACATGCGTGAATGGGCATACCTTAGTTGAAGGTTGTGCATCAGGGCTGGCAACTCGGCATGTAAAAATCCACTGCCAATCATTAGCGGACCGGAGTTCCGCTGTGGCGACCCCTAACCGGGAAAAAACCAAAAGACACAACAAGAAGACTGAAGACGTATTCTTTCTAATGCATCTTGGTCGAACTTAAAAGGCTGAAAACGGAAAATATTGAAGCAGCTGTAAAGCAAATTCTTTCCCTGGGAAAGAATTTGCTTGGCCGCTTCGGTACTTTGCCGTTTTCGGCACTGTAGTGCGGTCTCGGAGTTGGGTGAAGCCTCCCACTTAATGTAATGTTTAAAATTCATTTTTATTTTTTTTTATTTTTGTTGGAACAGCGAATTTTTTCCCTTGGAAAAAAATCGCTGTTCTGAGACTTTGACATCGTAAGCTTTCGCTTCCATAGGGTGGATCAATCACCATTCGCTTTTTAAGCGTTCAGTGATTTAATATAGACCCTATATATTCTCATATATATATATATATATATATGTGTGTGTGTATATATATATATATATATATATATATATATATATGTGTGTGTGTGTGTGTGTGCGTGTGCGTGTGTGGATAAGTATATTCTGCATAATACAAGAACTTTAAACCACTAAGTATTTCTATCTGTAAGCAATATTTTCTGACAAAAAAGAAAATACTACAAATCGTAAACTGGCTCTCACAAATTCAATAACTAAATATTACATTACTCTCTACTAAAAGCATAAGCTAACTACAGTTTATAACTGGATATCCAACTCTTCTATTTAAATCATGCAATATGGTGTGGTCAGCTTCAGCATGAAAGTGCAATTAAATCCTTCAAGGTGAACTGACTACTTTAGATGAATTTTGTACCAGAATATCTAGCTGTAATTCCTTGACAATGTTACCAAGAACGGGGCAAGGGGGTACAGAGATACTTACTGCCTCGCAGACAGCAAA